>NW_021620528.1:236818-237064 GCF_004785775.1 Grammomys surdaster
GAGTAGGTCTGCTCCTGTCCTGTGGAGAAACTGAATCCTGAGTCATCGAGAAGCCACTACACTCAGAGCAGCTGAAACTGAATTCTGAGTCATCAGGGACCCACTGCACTCAGAGCAGCTGGAGCCACTGCACTCAGAGCAGCTGACACAGAGTTGGTCTGCTCCTGTCCTGTGGAGAAACTGAATCCTGAGTCATCTAGGAGCCACTGCACTCAGAGCAGCTGAAACTGAATCCTGAGTCATCGA
>NW_021620528.1:247064-259872 GCF_004785775.1 Grammomys surdaster
TCCACTGATCCTCCTGCCTGTCTCTGTTCCAATACCATGCAGTTTTTATCACTATTGCTTTGTAGTACAGCTTGAAGTCAGGGATGGTGATTCCTCCAGAAGTTCTTTTATTGCTGAGAGTAGTTTTCGCAATCCTGGGTTTTTTGTTATTCCAAATAAATTTTAAGATTGCTCTTTCTATCTCTGAGAAGAATTGAGTGGGAATTTTGATGGGGATTGCATTAAATCTGTAGATGGCTTTTGGCAAAATAGCCATTTTTACTATATTAATCCTTCCAATCCATGAGCATGGGAGATCTTTCCATCTTCTGAGATCTGCTTCGATTTCTTTCTTCAGGGGAAGCTCATTTTTTTCTTTCTGTTATTTTCCATTTATAGCTTTAGGAAACTGTTTTTTTATTTTAGCAAATTTCTTTTAAGTATATTTTAATCATCTTCTTTCCTCCTACAACTCCTTCCAAATTCTTAGCATTTCCTACTAACCCAACTTCATCCCGTCACCTCTGTGCTTGTGCGTATGTGTGTGTGTGTGTGTGTGTGTGTGTGTGTGTGTGTGTGTTTTGTGTCTTTCTGTCTTTTTCACCCTTACCAAGCCTGGAAATAAAAACAAACAAACAAACAAACAAATGAACATAAATTAAGACAAAAAGTATCAGTTTAGATAGCACATTACACACCCAGTATCTACTTTGTGTTAGCTGGGCTAATCCTGAGTATAAAGCCTTCCCTGGAGTGGGGTGATATTATCCAATGAAATGCCTTTGGGGAATAAGTTGCAAATAGTTTTTTGCTTAGAGTTAGAAAACTATGTTCACTTCACCTTTTCAGTGCTCACATTTTGTCAAGGCTGAACATGGGCAAGTTTTTTATATCTCTGTAAATTCATATGCTTAGTCGTCCTGTTGTATCTGGAAAACATCCTTTTCACCACATCTAGCTTTAAAATCTCCCTGAGTCCTCAGGATCAGGAGCTGTTGTGGATTGTCCTGGGGTTGTTTGTATTTTGATGTTAATTTTATTTTCAAAAGAGGGACTGCCCCAAGGAGGAGTGGATTGATCTTGTACTCAGGTGATTTTACGGGAAGGTTTTCTCCATTTTAATTGGTCAAAAAAAAGGCTAGAGCCTGTAATTGGGCAGTGTAAGGGAAGGGTGGGGCTGGAGGTTTTAGAGAAGGAGAGAGAGGAAGGAGGAGGAAGAGGAGGTGGAAGGAAGACTTAGCAGAACCACATGGCCTGAAGGAGTCACAAGTAGCAAGGGATCTCATAGCTGGGGAATAGATTAGAGTAGTGGTAGATCTACCCAATCTAGGCATGCAGCTTATAAATATTATAACTGAGTTGTGTGTTCTTTGCTCTGATTTATTGGGGTTGGAGATTTACTGCAACACAGAGCCTTGAAGAAGGGGTTGGATGAAGATATCCCACTTAGGACAGAGTGTGATATGCAGAGGGTGGGAAACTTTGGAGGCAAGCAGTACTATTTTGCTATGTACTAATATCACTTTAGTTTTTAAGTTTATATAATTCAAATCATATGACATATAATATTTTTATACTATTTACTATAAAATGTTTGAAAATCTATACAATGATATATATGTATATATATACATCAATATCATGTTTATTAACATATATATTCATATATCATGTCTCTGTATTCTATGATAGTATTCTCCTGTATAGATGGGCTAAATTTTGCTTAACCACTTACCATATGATAGGTACAGATGTTATCTTCATTTCTTTTTTAATTTTGTTTTTTCACTTTTCAACTAGATATGAATATATCCTACCATTTAAATACCTTAAACGGGCAATTCAATGATTTCGGTATACTCAGTTTTGTTCATTCATCATCCTAGTTCATTTACAACATTCTCATTGTCTTAAAAAGAGGACAGAGACATTTGGCCTTTTCCCCTGGCCATGCCTTGTACACTAGACACTAACTGAACTTTCTGTGGCTATACATTTCCCTATGTCGAATATAATATGGATGGCATTATCTTCAGCAAATAGTATTTTCAATGTTCATTAAACTTTTTATGTTTAGTATACTTTTCTTTTCATTGAAAATTGGTATTATTTTTACAATGGCCCAAGATACTGCAAATTCATTCATCCACTAATAGATATTGATTTTTCTACTATTTACATACAAGTTTTATATGGATATATGTTTTCATCTGTAATTGAAATATACTTAAGACTAAAATTTCTAGGTATTCTGATGGTACTTTGAGAACTGTGGATTTTCCCCCCAGAATGACTGCACCACTTCATATCTCCATCACTTCTGCTTCATTATGTCACCTCCAGGAGCATCATTGGCTCTCCTTATCATCTCGAGTTCTAGAGCTTTAAAGTAATGTTACAGTAAACTTTTGATTTATGTGTTTCTGGTGACACATGATACTAAAAATCTTCGTATATACTTAGTACATACATGTGTATATCTTTATGGGACAAACAACAATTTTGAAGCTATTTTTAAAACTAGGTTTTTTATTGTTGAATTATAGACTTATTTAAATGCTTTGGGGTAAAGTATTTTTTTAATAAGAGAAGTATTTGCAAATATTTTTTGTCATATCTACAGAAATTTACTCTGTTCTTAGTCTATTGAGCATTTTTATCATGAACTATTACTATATTATTTGAAGTGCTTTTATTCACCTATGGAGGTGATAGCCTAAAGTTTAGGTTTTTATTTAATTGTAGTGATGGATTATATTAATTAATTATCCACTGTAAAATTATGTTTCAATTCTGGTATAAATCTTGGCATTGAACAGAAAATTATTATATTCTTGGGTTCATTTTCTTAGATTAGCTGAAAAATTTTGGGTTCTTATTTATAAGTGTTTTAGATTGACTGGCTTTCTTGAGACACTTTTTCTGATTTTGTTTACAAGAAAATGCTGAGCACATAAAAATGTCGCCAAAAGTTTCATTTTCTTTTAGTTTGAGGATATTTTCATAAAGATCAGTCTTCATTATTTGAATATTAGAATTTACTATCCAAACAACATGGGCCTGTACTTTGCTTACAGGTTTATCTTTAGATGGTTAATTCAATTTTCACTCAGATTTTCTATGAGTTTACAGCAGTTTTAGTGGTTTGTGTTTCTATGAATTTATCAGTTTTATGTACATTACAATTTGCTTATATGATGTACCTTCTAGTAATTTTACAATCCTTTCTATTTTATTAATGTTTGGTAATATTCTATGCTTCACTTCTAATTCTAATAATTTGGGTCACTTATGGTTTCATGATTAATTTAGTTCAAGTGTTCTTAATCTTTCAAGTATTGCAAAGGTCCAGATTGTGTTTATTAGTACCTCCAGTTTTTAAAAACATTGTGTTTTACTATTATAAATTTTATTATTTTCTCTCTTCCCTGAGGTTTTTACTTCTCTTCCACTGATTGAACGTATCTTAGATAACATATTTCTGAATATTCCTCTTATTCTGCATATTTATAGCTTCAATTGCTGCTTCACACACTCAAAGATTTCAGATTGCAATGTGTAACACATTGCCAAACTCTCAACACCTTACTGGATGATGCTATTTTCCCCTAGTTTTAGTTTTATACTTTTAATAACCTAGTTTGTTGATCAGTTTATCAAAAGTTATGCCTACTTCAACTTGCTATGATTTCCCATATACTTCTAAAAAGGAGAAAAGCTACCTTTATATAAGGCACTGCCAGAGTTCTGAGCCATCGGAGAATGCTAAACAGATAAAATACACATAAAAGTTTTCCCTTGGGATGAATCCTATACTGGCATCAATACACTAATTACAACTAGCCTTCCACTGTATTGAACATGCCTCACTTGAAATCTTTTTTGTGTTTTCAATACAGCATGATATGCTGTTACTATCTTCTGTGACAAGACAGTTCAGAGACAAAAATAATTGCCCATGGAAAGCCAACTCATTAGAAAACCATGGAGGAAGAATTAACTTGACTAAGTTACTGTGCTCACCATCAGTCTATAACAGGAATGGTGGAAGGTTTTGTTCCAGTTGAGTAGCTTGCATTTTCCCCAATAAATTCTCTTCTAGTAACACAGTATATAAAGCCATCAAACTGAGCAATTTTAGTTGAATTGGCTTGGGTCCCCATTGTTATATGTCCCATAATTGATTTTAAAATCTATAGGGCACTCAAGCTTTGTAGTTTAAAAATCACAGGCCAAAAGTTATGCTAGACAATGTTTACATGCTTAAGAGGTCACATGTGGCTCAGGCTAGGTCAAAGCTGGCATCACTGGATTACTTTTCTCCCAAAACCTTCTAGGGATTAGACATTTAGGTGTAAAGGTTACTATAATTTTGAGATGATTAATGGATATCTCCAGTATGAGTGGTAATGCGATAAAGACTGAGATATTTCAGCTTGGCTATACTGATTAAGATTATCATATTGTTTCTTTGTGAAGGCACTCAGAGCTATGAGTTTTCCTCTTAGAACTGCCTTCAGTGCATCCCATAAGTTTGGATATGTTGTGCCTTCATTTTCATTGAATTCTAAAATTTCTTTTATTTCTTTCCTTATTTTTTCCCCAACCAAGTTATCACTGAGTAGATAGTTGTTCAGCTTCTACATGTAAAAGCATACACTAGCAGCTTAGTAGCTCATCTGAAAGCTCTAGAACAAAAAGAAGTAAAAAGACCCAGGCAGGGAATAATCAAACTCAGGGCTGAAATCAACCAAGTAGAAACAAAAAGAACTATACAAAGAATCAACAAAACTAGGAGCTGGTTCTTTGAGAAAATGAACAAGACAGACAAACCCTTAGCCAGACTAAACAGAAGCTACAGAGGCAGTATCCAAAATAACAAAATCAGAAATGAAAAGGGAGACATAACAATAGAAACCGAAGAAATTAAAAAAATAATCAGATATTACTACAAAAGTCTATAATCAACAAAACTAGAAAACCTGGATGAAATGGATGAATTTCTAGACAGATGCCAAGTACCAAAGTTAAATCAGGATCAGATAAACCATCTAAATAACCCCATAATCCTCAAGAAAATAGATGCAGTCATTAAAAGTCTTCCAACCAAGAAGAGCCCAGGACCAGATGGTTTTAGTGCAGACTTCTATCAGACCTTCAAAGAAGATCTAATACCAATACTCTTTAAATTAATCCACAAAATAGAAGCACAAGGAACACTACCCAATTCTTTCTATGAAGCCACAGTTACACTGATACCTAAACCACAAAAAGACCCAACAAAGAAAGAGAACTACAGAAAAATTTGCCTTATGAATACCAATGAAAAAAATTCATTAAAATTCTTGCAAACTGAATCCAAGAACACATCAAAACTATCATCCACCATGATTAAGTAGGCTTCATTCCAGAGATGTAGGGAAGGTTATATATATGGAAATCCATCAATGTAATCCAATATATAAATAAACTCAAATGAAAAAAAAAAGTATGATCATCTTATTGGATGGGGAAAAAGTCTTTGAAAAAATACAACACCCATTTATGTTGAAAGTATTGGAGAGATCAGGAATTCAAAGTACATACCTAAATATAATGAAAGCAAAATACAGAAAACCAGTATCCACTATCAAACCAAATGGGGAGAAACTCAAAGCAACCCCATTAAAATCAGGGACAAGGCTGCCCACTCTCTCCCTACCTATTCAATATAGTACTTGAAGTTCTATCCAGAGCAATTAGTTAACAAAAAGAGATCAAAATGATACAAATGAAGAAAGAGAAAGTCAAGTTGTCACTATTTGCAGATGATATGATAGTATACATAAGTGATCCCAAAAATTCTACCAGAGGGCTCCTACAGACGATAAACTAATCCAGCAAAGTGTCTGGATATAAAATTAACTCAAGCAAATCAGTATCCTTCCTCTACTCAAAGGATAAAATGGTTGAGAAAGAAATTAGGGAAACAACACCATTCACAATAGTCACAAATAATATAAAATACTTTGGTGTGACTTTAACCAAGCAAGTGAAAGATCTGTATGACAAGAACTTCTTCATGGCAAGTCTCTGAAGAAAGAAATCGAGGAAGAACTCAGAAGATTAAAGATCTCCTATGTTCATGGATTGGCAAAATTAATATTGTAAAAATGGCCATCTTACCAAAAGCAATCTACAGTTTCAATGTGGTTCCCATCCAAATTCCAATTCAATTCTTCATAGACTTGGAGGAGCAATTCTTAAATTCATTTGGAATAACAAAAAACCTAGGATAGAGAAAACTATTCTTAACAAAACAAACAAACAAACAAACAAACCTTCTGGGGGAATCACCATCCCTGACCTCAAGCTGTACTATAGAGCAATAGTGATAAAAACTTGCATGGTATTGGTATAGAAACAGACAAGTATACCAAGGGAATAGAATCGAAGATCCAGAAATGAACCCACACATTTATTGTCACTTGATCTTTGACTAAGAAGCCTAAATGATTCAATGGAAAAAAATCAATAAATGGTGCTGGTTCACTGGAGGTCAGAATGTAGAAGAATGCATATTGATTCATACCTATCTCCTTGCACAAAGCTCAAGTCCAAGTCCATCAAGGACCTCCAAAATAAAACCAAATACACTGAATCTAATAGAGAAAGTGGGGAAGAGCTTTGAATACTTGGGCATAGAGGAAATCTTCCTGAACAGAACACCAATGGCTTATGTTTTAAGAGCAACAATCAACAAATGGGACTTTAAAATTGAAAAGCTTCTGTAAAGCAAGGGACACTATCAATAGGACTAAATGGCAACCCACAGATTGGGAAAAGATATTTACCAGCCCTACATTTGATAGAGGGCTAATATCTAAAATATACAAAAACTCAAGAAGGCAGACTCCAGAGAGCCAAATAACCCTATTAAAAAGTGGAGTACAGAGCTAAATAGAGAATTCTCAACTGAGGAACCTCGAATTACTGAGAAACACTTAAAGAAATGTTCAATATCCTTAGTCATCAGGAAAATGCAAATCAAAAGGACCCTGAGATTCCACCTCACACCAGTCAGAACGGCTAAGTTCAGAAATGCAGGTGATAGTAGATGTTGGTGAGGATGTGAAGAAAGAGGAACACTCCTCCATTGTTAATGGGTATGCAAGCTGGTACAACCACTCTGGAAATTAGTCTGGTGGTTTCTCAGAAAATTGGACATAGTATTACCTGAGGACCCAACTGTACCACTCCTAGGTATATACCCAAAAGATGCTCCAAAATATAACAAGGAAACATCTCCTGCTATGTTCATAGCATATTTATAATAGCCAGAAGCTGGAAACAATCCAGTTGTCCCTCAACAGAAGAATGGGTACAGAAAATATGGTGCATACACACAATGGAGTACTACGCAGCAGCTAAAAATCAATGACTTCATGAAATTTGGAGGCAAATGGATGAAACTTGAAAATGACATCCTGAGTGACGTTATCTAGACACAAAAGAACTCACATGGTATGTACTCACTAATAAGTGGATACTAACCCAAAAGTTCACAATGTATATGATGCAACCTACAGACCATATGTAGCATAGAAGGAAAGAAGATCCGGGGGTGGATGCTTAAGTCCTACCCTGAGGTGGGAATAGGGTGACTGTGAGAGATGGACGGGGGGGTGAAGAAGGGAAAATAGAGGAGGAGGAAATAAGTGTGGCAGTATCTGAATCTGGAGGACAATTGAGAGAGGAACAGAGGGTAAGGAAATCCAATAAATAGGTAGCAGATGGGATGAGGAACTGGGGAGTACCACTGGTGGGTCTCAGACACCAGAGAAACATGAGGCTCCCAGGACCCAATAGGATTGACTTTATCTGTAATGCACAGAGAAGGGGGAGATAGAACTTGTGGAGACCCTCTTCACTAGATAGGCACGGCCCCTGATCAAGGGACAGAGCCACCCACCATCTCAAAGTTCTTTTATCCTAACAGGGACAAAAAATTGGAACAGAGACTGAAGGAATGACCAACTGGGGATAGCTTCACCTGAGGATTCATTGTGCCTGCAGACACCAAGCCCAACATTATTGCCGTGGTCAAGAGGAGCTTGCAGACAGGAACCAAGTGTGGCAGTTCCTGGGGAGATCTGGCCAGCAATCGACCGATGCAGAGGGTGATACCTGAAGCCAACCATCAGGCTGAACTCAGGGAACCTGGTGGGGGAGCTAGCAGAAGGACTGGAGGAGTGGAGGAGAATTGCAATTCCATTGGAAGAACAACATAGGCTGGCATGACCACCCACCCAGCTCTTCCAGAGACTAGACCACCAACCAAGGAGTGTACCTAGAGGAATCCATGGCTCCAGATACATATGTAGCAGAGAATGACCTTGCTCAACAGCAACGAGAGAGGAGGCCCTTGGTCCTAGAAAGGTTTGATGCCCCAAAGTAGGGGGATGCTGGAACGTTGGGGCAGGAGAATGTGGATGGGAGGGGAAGCATTCTCATACAGGCAAAGTGAGGGGAAGGGCAGAAGTGGGATGAGAGGGTGGCATAGGGTAACCAGGAAGTGGGATATCATGGAATGGGAAGTTGGTATGGGGAGTAACTGGGAAGTGGGATATCATTTGAGATGTAAACGAATAGAATAATGAACAAAATTTTTTAAAAAAGATTATCATATTGAAAAGTTATAGCTGGCTTAATGATTACAAAACATGAGAAAAAACAAAACAGTGTTAAGGAAACTATTTCTTTATAAACAGTAAAACTCTGCTTGTATGCAATAACACCTATGCAGCATGTTTATAGTGCATTATCTCACTATCTATAAGTGAGTGGGGCCAGAGCAATCCTTAATTAACATGTTGGTAAACAGTTAATTTAGTAGTGTTTCGAGTGAGCTGAGGTTAGCAAAGGCAGCAGAGAAGCCTGATTTACTGAAATGTGAGAAAAATTTTGTGTAATTTCTATTTAATGTGAAAATGATAAATTAAGCTTTAGGAGGCTTGCTGTGAGGATATGAGTGCTCTACAATTTGATGATACCACAGGGGCTTCCTAATTTACTCTTGTAGTATTTCAATATAAGATAGGGTATTTGGGCTTTGTAATATGTAATTATGGACTAAATCATCCATTTTTGACCTTAGAAAACTGGTGTGAACAGAAACCTCATTGTAAAATAAAACATAATGAGAAAAAGGATATGTTTGCAAATGTGCAATTTTTGTTAGTCATATTAGGCTGTAAAACTAAAGCCAGTTAAATAGCATATGAGCCTTATGTAATGGTACCCAATTGTAATCTCAGCATCCTGCCTCAAACAACGAAGAGGGAGATAAAGGAAATACTTGTAGATTTCTAGGGTCCACATCTCTACATACCATACATTATGTGTGTACAAAGAAACATACCCACATATTCAGTGTACACACACACATACATGTGCAAACATACACACACTAAAATATAAGAAAATAAGTGGTCTATGACATTTTCTTCCAAAAATAAATAATGAATATATTTGTTTACTGTATAAATTTATGTTCATTTTCTTTGTCAATAATTCTTTCTCTCATTTTACATTCCTATTAGTTTTAATGGCAAAGTGACAGAAATGTCATGACTTAGCCAAAGCCTATGACATTTCTTATATCTACTGGGCATATGCCAGTGTGGAAGATGACCATGAAAGATAAGAATTGAGTCTTGAGGTTACACAAGCCTACACAAATTGTCGTTGAATAGTTATTTCTTTTTCTATGCCATTTGAATTCCTATGAGAAGGAAAAAAATCATTTAAGATCCTGAGTATACTTCAGAGGCTAGCAATTCTAACTTCGAGGGTCACTAAAAAGTGTTAATTTTTTTATTTAGTCAAACTGTTCATTTAGTCAGAATTTTTAACTTTCATTATATACAGCATAACAATATTACAATGAGTAAAATTTTAAACATGTAATATATGAGGATTAGCATACATTTTATCTTCAACAATACTTTAACTTGAGATGATCCCTCCACTACTCATGCAATTTTTTATATTTAGTGGTAAATATAAATAAATTTAGAGTGTGGAACATTAGTAAACACAGCAACAAATAAAGATATTTGTCTTTAGATTCTGTGAAAACATACAGAGACAATATGTAGGAACTGGGAGAAAACATTTACGTTGTATATGTAGTAGAATGTTATAAATCTGGATAAAATCACACATTCCTGACATGTTCGGTTTTGATATGGGGTTCTTCATTCTAGGAAAGAGACTACACAAATGCTCATATGAGCCCCTGGAAGCACAATGAACATAGCTATGATGAAAACAAAGTCTTGGCAAAAATCTGACATGTGTCATCATTTGCTTAGTAAATTAGAGACAAGAATAAGGAAAATATACCTAATACACCGATCAACGAACTATTACATGATAACTCGGTATAGTTTACTTTATTTAAACAAAGCCTCCCTTCACACACTTTGTTTTAAGTGGATAACTCTCAAAGTTCTAGTGCCTTACAAGTGTTTAGAGTTTAAAATTCCAGTTCTTGAGCCTGATGTGAATTTTGAAGTTGTAGTTAGTCTGTTCATGTTATAAACTCACTTTCTTGTTTGGTTCTGAGCTGAGAAGAAGCTACCAGTTTTACTGTCCAGCAGAAATATTTCACATAATTAAAAATGACAAAAGTTTCAAGTATGTTCTTCACACTGTCTGGCAGAGACAGATGTTTAGATATTTACAGACAATCATTGGATTGAGGTCATGAGCTCCTATTCAAGATTTAGGGGAAGGATTAAAGGCGCTCAAGGGGATGGCAGCCCCACAGGAAGGACAACAGTATCAATTAACCTGGATCCCTCAGAGCTCCCAGAGACTAAGCCACCAACCAAAGAGCATACATGGACTGGTACATGGCTCCTGGCATATATGTAGCAGAGAACTAACTTGTCTGGCTTCAACGGGAGACGATGTGCCTAATCTTGTAGAGACTAGATGCCTGAAGGAAGAAGGATGTGGGGTGGGGGAATTAGGTGGGGGTGGGTGAGTGGATGAGGGTGGTAGGTGAGGAGCACCCTCTCAGAGGAAAAGGAGAGGCGGTATGGGGTGAAGGACTCTGCAAGGGGAGATTGGGAAGGGGGGCAACTTTTAGAATGTAAATAAATAAAACAATGTAAAATAAATGTTATGTATTTTAAACAAATTTAATTACAAAAGCTTACATATAATAAAATACAATGTAAATCTTTTATAGACTTCACTTTTCTTTTTACTAGTGTGTATGTGTGTGTGTGTGCATGTGTGTGTTTGTGTGTGTGTGTGTAAATGTATGCCATTGGAAACCAGAAAAAGGCATTAGGTCCCCAAGAATTGGGGTTACAGAATATTGTCAACCTCCTAAATATTGGTGCTGAGAATCAATCTCTGGTCCTCTCTGGTGCCTACTCTTAACTGTTCAAACATCTCTTCAGCCCTTGTGTTAATCCTTTAAATATTTCCAATTTTAGTGGACAAGTATTGGTACTTGATTGCGTTAGTTTTCATATCAATGCTAATTAAAGATGTTGAACATCTCCTATGAATATTTGCCATCTGTGCATTTGGATGTTCAGTAATGGGCCTTATTATAAGTGAGCTATAAAGTCTTCTTTATATTATGGTCATGAGTGTTTATTCAGAATTATAAATGACAAGCATTTTCACAGCCTGTAGCTTATACTTTCATATTAGTGACAGACTTTAAATGTCGATGACATTTAGTTTACCTTTTCCTGTTGCCTGTAAAATACTAAGGCATAAACCACAAGCTGCTTCTTCCAAGTTAAAAGTTTTGTAATTTAGTGTAGGTCGATGAACTGTTATGGCTAACTCTTTTATGGCATGAGAAATACTTGTGGTTTATTTTGTCTGAATGAAAATTTAGAGCTAGATGTAAAATAAAATGCTCATAAAAACTTGGGGAAGTAACCATAAGGGAAAAATGCTCTGACTTCCACAATAATGATTGGGTTTACATGCTTTAAAAAGTATAAAAATTAATTTTAAAACTCAGTGATACTAAATTTTTCCTTATAAGACACTGTTAGACATCAAAAAGAAGAAAATTTTTCTTTGATGATTTCACCTGAAAAACACTTGTCTGGTAAAGGTATGTGTAAGGAACATTGAACTAGATCATATGGGAGTTCTAATATAAGATTTTTAAGGAAGTGACTACTTTTTTCTGAAATAATTTGACTAAGTTATGTTCTCATCAATAATGTGAAAAGACTTTTCCCCATAACTCTGTTATACTTTGTAACTTTATCTTTTTAAAAAAGGTTTTTAGCCTTTTGGGCTGGAGCAGACACAGAGTTGGTCTGCTCCTGTCCTGTGGAGAAACTGAATCCTGAGTCATCCAGGAGCCACTGCAGTCAGAGCAGCTGGTAAGAACTCCATCTCACTCCCTAAGTCCCAGAGATACATCTGGGAGCCAGGGACATTCAGGGCACAGCAGCTACCCAAACCCCGCCCCTCCGGAATTCCACTTCCCTTCGGCCCCTGCCTGGTCCTTTGGGCTGGAGCAGACACAGAGTTGGTCTGCTCCTGTCCTGCGGAGAAACTGAATCCTGAGTCATCTAGGAGCCACTGCACTCAGAGCAGCTGAAACTGAATCCTGAGTCATCGAGGACCCACTGCACTCAGAGCAGCCGAGGAGCCACTGCACTCAGAGCAGAAGGATTTCCAGATCCAAGAGGTGGCCTGAGTCCCAGGAGTTCTTCCACCCAGGAGATTAGGGGCATAAGACCACAGAGACCTCTGGACTCCGAGGAGCTCTGCAATAAGCAAGATAACTGGAAATACA
>NW_021620528.1:269872-349957 GCF_004785775.1 Grammomys surdaster
TGTGAACTTGTCTAAGACCCCCCATAATTAGACATCCAAATTCAAAACTCACATAGTTGGGATTGAACATAAGAAGCCTTCTCTAACTAAACAGAGAAGGGGGAGATGCCAGAAGCCAGGACCCTCGCCCTTACCCTTACCCCCTACCGTTCCCCACCTGCACAATGTCCTCTGAAGCTTGGCAGCTGCAAGATCCTGCTTAGCAACTGCAGATAGACTCAAAGCAGAGTACCATGTCTTCTTAAGAATAGCAGGGAGACCATAACTCAAGCAGTGTACCATATCTTCTGAAGAACTGCAGGTAGATCATAATTCAAGGCAGTGTACCATATAGACCATGACATGTTTCAAGGCACAGGCCAAGAAGATTTTGTACTTTTCCACCACCTGGACCCTCTTACCCCCTCCCCTTGTAAAACACGCTATAAAAAAGCATTTCATGTTCAAAAAAAAAAAGAAATTAAAAAAAAAAAGAAAAAAAAAAAAAAAAAAAAAAAGAAAAACCAAAAGAAAAAAAGAAAAAAAAGAAAAAAAAGAAACTCATACCAATGAAAACCTAAAATTTGAAATCAAAGTAAATTTTGTACCATTTAAGAAATTATAACTTCAGCTTAATAACAATTATACAGATTTCTACCAATACATTATGGCTATGCAATAAAAAAAAAAATCAATACAATGTAGACACAGCTGCCAAGATCAGCTCCCGGCTCAAATTGGAGCCTGGCACCTTTACCTGGAATGACCGACCGCAATGAATCCTTGTGTGTGATCATGGAAACTTACATGCTCAGATGGCCATGGTTTGGTTTTTCTTTTCATGGATCTCTTGTAGTGACCTTCTTAGTTCTGGTCTCCTCCCTACACCCTTTGCTTCTGTGAATTTGTAGCTTCAGTATATATGTGTTGCTCTTAAGGCACCGTTCCTATTATTGCTATGAAAAATGTAGTGCTGGGTTTCTCTTTAACAGCTTCAATCTCTTTGGCAATTACAGCACTTTACCCACTTCCACCAATATGCACTTTGTATACTCTGCTCACACGAGTTTCTTGCTTTCAATTTTCATTATAAAGGTCACTAAATAGAGTGAAAAATAACACAAGATAAATATATGTTGTTTTATCTTAAAATTACTTACTCTGAACTACTTAGTCCATTATTTTTAAAATTGTTTCACTCTGTTTAAAAGGATGCAGACAGAATGCAGCTATATTTCTTTTTTTTCTTCTTAGATTAAAAAGAAGTTCATAGGTATGTGTTTGTCTGTGTGCACTCAAATGTGCGCAGGTGGTCACAGAGGTCAGAAGTGGCAATCAAGTCCCCTGGGGTTAGAATTGTCATCAATCTATGATATGAGTTCTGGGAACTGAACTAACTTGGGTCTCTGGAAGAGGGGAAAATAGTCTTAGCTAGTAAGTTATCCCCCCTGCCTTGTAGCCAGAATTATTACCCAATGTCACAAAATGACCCTACTTTATTTTCAATGAGGTTGATGCTGCTCTCTCAAGGACAGCCTTCCCGTCTACTTACCTGTGTATATTCTGGTCTTCCACTCCCACTAAGATGAACCACAGCATTCTAACATATCCTCAGTCCACTATTCCATACCTTTCCCAGTTCTTTCTACAAACTAGTTCTGAATGCCTACAGAGCATATGGAAAAGTTTATTGCAGCGATGTCTCTATTTCTCAGTACAGATTTTTTTATATTATTTATTTATTTTTTGTTATTGACATAAAAAAAACCTGACAGGAAGCAACTCAGGAGGAGAAGGACTTATTTTAGAGCACAGCTTCAGGGTGGGAAAGGCGCAGCAGCTGGGCTGTGGGAGCTTGCTATTGGTCACATCACAGCCAATGCTGGGAAGCAGAGACAGATTTCTCATAGTACTTTGATTTGCATTTTCCTGAGACGAATGTAACTGTATCTTTTAATGCTACTTATTATTCTGTTTTAGATTTGTAGAGATGGCATCAATTTCAATTTGCTTTTAAATGAACTTTTACAGGCATGATAATTTTATTTTGTGCATTTTTCTGTTTAGATGTTTATTCACTTGCTTCAAGTCATTTAGGTAGGTGAAGCATCAATCTGAAGCAAGAAAATTAAGTACTGAACCCATGCTTTTAACCTCTTTTTAAGAATTCATGGGTAGAAATTTCCCTATGTGATTGTGTGTGTATGTGTGTGCATGCATGTGTGTGTGTTAATCTTTAATTCAAATTTAAATTTTCCTAACAATTTATCATTTATTTTGCTTTTCTTTTTACCTAGAGAACTCTTTTTATTTAATGTACATAGTCATATTTGTTTTCTTTAACACTAAAATGGCTAAGAATATATAAAATTAAAATGACTGGAAATAGAAAGTTGGAGGCAACATGTAAAAGCCTTTGAATGAAAACATTCTTTATATGCCCACATGGATCTTTGTGTCCTATTTTTCAAAAACAAAGACCCACTAATTCAACTTCTGGCCTCCAACATTTAACATGCTGAAGTTGGTTCCATGATGCATGCTGAAAATGTGCAGATTGTAGGAATCTTTTATTATTTACCCTCTATATAAATGATTCAGAGAGCTGTTTTAGCAGTATATTTTCCTGCTTTCATCTTCATAAGGGAGATAGAGAATCAGCCTCCTCTCATGAGGATTTCAGAAAGTCCTAGTGTCCTGGACACTATAAATATAGTTTCTTGTCCTTTTGACTTGTTTTCCCCCAGTGTTATTTTCCTTCTTGAAATTATAGCTTGCATTATATTATAGTCCTTGGTGGCTCTTGGGATAATAAAATGAACATGAACTTGGAAGCAAGATTTATTACATTTTTGTCATGGCTTTCGGCAATAGAGTTAACCTTCCAGTGCTTCCTCTTTTCTTGTTTGTTTTATGTGCCAATTGATTGGTGAAACTCGTTGTGCCTCTATTATGATACAGTTAAAAGACTAGATGAGAGAGCCTTGCAAGTGACCCTATTTCTCTTCATCTTTGTCAAGTTCCTTCTCAGTTCATAGTCTTTCATGAATTCATAAAGTAATTTATTATGGCCGATAATCTCTTCTTAATTCATAATTCAATTATTTTCTTTATAAATTTTATAACTTATGTGTGTGTATATGCACAATGAATTTGATGTGTGTTTGTGTGTGTGTGTGTGTGTGTGTGTGTGTGTGCATACATGAATTTCTGCATGTGGCAGACAGGAGAATCTGTAAGAATTAGTTCTTCTTTTCCATAATAGAAGTTTTGGGGATCAAGGTCAAGCTCTTAGGCTTAGAGGCAAAGCATTTTAACTCACAAAGCCATCTAAATAGTCATATCTTTTTCTGTAAAGCAAACTAAATTAGTTTATCCAATTAACAGTGTTGACTGTGGAACTACAGAGATGATTCAGTAGTTAAAAAAACATTTATTGCCTTTCTTTAGTACGAGGTTCCTTGTGGGGAAAATTTAGAGGCCACCACAGCGGTGGGAGCCCAGAGCCCGCTGTGGCGGGTCCCACATTCAGGAGGAATCCTATGATTCCAGCAGCCTGGAGGCCTTGGGGGCAGCAGGCTCCAATGACAGGAGGAAGTCCTTGGTTCCAGAAAGGTTTATTGTCATGGCAGATGGTAGATGGATCTAGGCATACGCCCCAAAACTCAGGGCCGTCCCGAGTTATATAGGGAGGGAGAAAGGAGGAGGATTGGGGTAGGATGGGGGGGGGGGGAGGCATGCTTAATTAGCACTGCCCTCTGGCCTTCATTAGTATGTAAATCCTTAGGGCCTAAGGCCTATAGTCTGGCCTATTTGACTGAACAATGTAATTCTATGGAGACCATGACTGCTTTTTAGGATCCTGGATTCTGGGGGGCGTCAAACTCTTGCCAGTTCTCACGTAGAATCCCCGCAGAGTCTGCAGAGTCTCGGGGTTCTAGGCACCTGCTCAACAATGACCCAGGATACCCTTATGCAGTCCCACATCCTTTCTCATCTACTGCATATTGCCTGACCAGTACCTAATACTCCAGTTTCATAGGATCTGATACCTTCTTTTGACTGCTAATGGCAAAATACCCATACAGAAAAAAAAAATTAAAATAAATAAAACATTAAAATGTTGATTTGTTTTGCTAACTGCTTTTGATTTATCCATAATTTTAAAATTGGAGTCTTATAAAAAATGCCAAATATGTGGATTGTAATACAATTAAAACATATAACTCAGGAACATATAGGTAATTCACTTCTGAATGCACTGCATAAAAAAGAAATAATTCCAGTTAACAGCTATAAAATCATGAGTAAGAAAAATAAAACCACTAAATGTAGCAATTTGCCATAAATTAGTTTAAGCAACAACAACAAAAATTTAGTTTTAGAAAATTGTGCCCTACTTCCTGTTTGGGCCCAAGCATAGAGCAGGTCACAGGCAGCAGCTCCATACCCAACCCCAGAAAACCAAGAGAAAGAGGGACTCCCAGGAGCTTTAACTTAGGCAGCATCCCACGTAAAAATGAATCACCCGTGATGCCTGCTGTTAGAAGTTCTTATCCAGACGCTGCCCTCTGAACTTATACTACTCAGACCTTTGAAGGGTCACTGACAAGAACATCAAACAGCTAGAGATTAACATCACTAATTTGAAGAAATCCCTCGTTTCACCGTTTGAAGAGACCTCCTAAAATCGCAAAGATCCTTATTGGACTTGATTTACTCTAGTACAATAAAAAAGGCTGTATACAGCTCTTGACTGTATAACCCTCAAAGAAGAAGGTTGCCTTTACATAGACAAGACAAGGAGGGTTAAAGAGAGCATGAAATAGGTACTGAAGGCCCTAAGAAAAATCAGAGAGAGAAAGAGACAGATGAATGCTGGTACAAGAATTGGTTTTCAGCCTCTCCAAGGTTGTCAACCCTATTTCCTTCCATCTTGGGACCATTATTTGGGTTCTTTTTGATTTTTTCTGCTTGTCCCTGGCCCTCAAATAGGCCCACTAACTCTGTGAAACAACAGATAAATAATTTGGTAGCAAAACCTACTCAGATACATTATCATAAGTTAGCTATGGAGGACCATGAGACTCAAGATGAGGTTGTTACTTTATACAGGGTGTTTCCAAAACCCATCTCCACCCAACCTAAAAGGGGGGGACTTCTACCCTAGACCAAGCAGAGAGGGGCCACCCAGAACCCCCTCTGACAGGCGATCTGAATTCTTGCTTAGGCTTCGAGGCTAAGCACTGCAAGGGAATATAAATTAAAGATAAAAATATCTATCTGGGTTTCCTGAGGGATGTAACCACCTGTTCTGCTGCTCCGGTCCGCGGGTCAGGGCCTAGCAAGAGAGAGAGTGGGGACGGAGACGCAAAGAATGGAGACAAGACAGGGAATCTGATCAAGTCTCGTTTATTGGAAGGAAATCCTGGGTATTTATACCCTTTACCACGTGCCTTGCCCTCGTGGACAAGCACAGCTGAAGGCACTATGTCATGTGCCTTGCAGCGTGGATATCACGTGCACCTAGCTAGCAGTGAGGGGACCACGTGCACCCAGCAGCGTGGATATCACGTGCGCCTTGCAGCTGGTGGCACTAAACAGCAAAACAAGATATGTGAGAAAAACAAGATGTTTATCAGGGTGTGCTCAGCTGTTGTAGGCTGTTGAAAACAAGTCTCTTGTCAGGGTATATGGCCTGAGATGGCTGCAAAGATGATAGCCACTTTCGGCTAGGAGTCAGCTCCCAAGAGAGGGACAAGCCTGATTGCATAGGGGTTGATGTCAAAAGTATCCCCTCTCCAGGAAAAAGACATCGGGATGGGCATGGCCCTCATGCCTCACTGTACAACGACAGGGTGTCCGGAGCCATTACAAGGTCCCCTTCAAATACTGGAGGTCAGGCCTCTATCCCCGCCTTCGCAAGTTTAGAATTGCCACAGCCCTTCTATACTTAGAGAAGGGAAGAGATATCAGGGGCAGCTCTGATTAGACACTGAAGGGCTAAAACCAACCATAGGCCTAAAATCAGCAATAGGCCTGTCATACACGTATACTAACACCAAGTCTTGGGTCTCAGTGGAAAAACATTGAAACAGATGGCTATAAGCTAATGTCAACAGGCAGCTTTTGTGGACATTTATAAGCCTGAGTAGTCATCGACCTTGTAAATAGGTAGCCTTGGCAGACAATACTAACTTAGATAAGGACAAGCGAGTCATAGGCAGAGTCATAGTGAATTGTCCCCTGAACCTTCACCTAGCAGATACCCGGTTCTGAAGATATCTGTATTCCCCCTGAACACCCACACTCCAGTGTCATTCCCTTCCCCACATCCTGCCTTTCTGTGTTTATAACCCCTGTGTGAATTAATTACGATTTGAGAAAAAAATTTTTAAAATGAAAAAAAAGAAAACAAACAAACAAAAAAGAATATGATAATGAAACTGTAAAAAAAAAAAAGAAAGAAAGAAAATTGTGCCCTATGATCTCGTCAAGTGCTTGGGTATAATAAGAACGCTACAAAAACATTGATTTGTTTTAATCAACATATACATGAAGTAAAAAGAAAACACTATCTAAGAAATATTGATATAGCCAATGCTCGTCACAGAAGAATAAAACAATATGTAAGCGGTGGTCATAACAACTGCTTCCTAGATATGTATTTTCAGAACAGTTACCCAATTCATACATATTTATCTTCTGTACATTTCCTGTATATTTGTTAGATCTTGATTTTATACACACCAGGAATTCTGATCCTTATCCTACTCATAAATCGAAACCTTTTCTAAGGAAGAATGGCGATCAAGATTTGTGGCAGAGGAGTGGGGAAGAAAAGATGCTAAAATCAAAGGGCTCAAGATGTTTACACCTCCTGAGAATTTCATAGTTTGTACATGGGGTTTTGATCATATTGCTCTTGGACTACCCATCTGAATCCTCCCAGATGTCCACTGCATTCGTCTCCTACCAGTCCAGTCAGTGCTTTCCTTCTGTGCATAGGCATCTGACCCAGAAGAATGCATATCTGAAGAGACCACTCTCCTGAAGAAAAGTGACCCACCTTGCTTTAGCAGATTTCAACTCTCCATGGTCCTCTGCTTGTGGTGAAGAAACGTCATCAGTCTCTCTCATCTATGCAAGAACTTTTGCTAGCTTGATCATGTGTAGGTCCTGTGAAGGTAACCACAAAAAAAATGAGCTCATGAGAGCAATTGCCCTTGGCATAACCAGAAGACACTGTTTATCGAGAGTCATCCCTAATAATGACTCTTACAATCTTCACCTTCTGTTTTACCATATTCCCTGGGCCATGTGAAGAGGGAGCATGATACAGATGTCTTTTTTAAGGCTGAGTACTCCAATGTTACTCACACTCCATAGTCTAACTAGCTGGGGGTTCCCGGTATTCATTGTCCTTCATTTAAAATGTTGTTTCTCTGAGCACTAATCTATGGATATGTTGATAATGTGTTCATTTAGCAAGATGACAGAAGTACATTCTTTGCTAAGGTCTCTAACCTCCTAGTCATGAGTTTTTGGCCAGGTTTATAGCACCAGGCAAGAGTTCTGTCCTGTGGATCAAAAGTTAAATCCAAGTAGACTATGGTTTTTTACTCTCATAAAATTCACCACACTACTTTACTTAAGGATGTATCTTTCAGGGAGTTCATTATTGTAGCTCACAGGATACAACAATAAGTAAGATTATTGATTACTTTCTTCCTCAGTAGCCTGCATCCTATAAAACCTTTCATCACTATAAAATCTATTTAGTAGAGAGGACAGTTTCCAGTTAATTCTAGTTTGATTACTTCATGTCCTTTGTTCCAGGTGAGAAATGTCTTCAGAAATAGGACCTCACTAACAAGCCCTAGTGGACAGTCAAGAACAATGGCAATAAGCTATATTATGTGGAGATCTCATAGATCCACTGACCAAATAGTAGAGGGGAGAATCTAAAGCCTAGCACTGGAGTTTTGGGTTGATAACCTATAATCTCAAAAAAAGGTACAATCCCTTCTCTTATTTTCAAACCCTCCTTCTAGTGATGATTCTTAAATGATTTATTCTTTTAGCCCATTACCCACCAGAGTGTTGGGTTGTAGTGTGTGAAGGGGTGTGGGTCTTGTGGGTTGAGTTGTGGGTTCTGTGTCTGTCACCCTTCCAAGGAGCTAGGACTGTGACTCAGAGGGGCAGAAGCACGGGAATTTGACTGAGTTCACTCCATGAGCACCGGACGGATGTTGGGCTGTGAGAAGCCACTGGACTCCATTTTGTAGGTGGAGGGAACACAGTTTGGGATTCTGTAGTGGCTAAATCTCTTGGGCTGGGGGTTTCGGGCCAGGAGGTGGCTGTGAACTGACTGGCCTCAAGCCCTTGGGCTCTCAGGTGCCACTGAGAGGGCAAGGGGGTGTATGGGCTAGATAGACCCTGCAGGTGAATGGTGAGGGGGACAAGCTCTGGCTGCACCCAACTGGGGTGGGGGGACTCTTGGCCACAGCAATTCATTTGGCTGCGTCATGGCTGATCAGCTTGCCTGGTTTAGTTGGTGGTCTTCATGGCTGGAATGTAGAGAGGTCTTCGGCAGGAGATTAGACTGTGCCTCTGTAGTTAAAGACCTTCTCCACATTTCCCCACTATGGGCCCTAAAGAAGAGAGGTAGTCCTTAATACATGGTCTTAAGATATTTATTGTCATGGCAGAAAATTGATGAAGCTATACCTTGTATTCTCAGTGCAGGCCTGAGGTTAAATACCTTTTGCAAAGAAGAGGGTCTGAAAAAGAATACTTAATTGGTTATGCCCTCTGGCCTTTAGGTATCTCATGAATATGGAGGTCTGTCTTGAGGCTCCATGGCCTGTAGTCATGCCCTCCACCTGTGCTGCATGACAGATGGCCACAAACATCTCTTTGAGAGGGGCTGTAGCTATGTGAGAGGAGCCAGAGGCTCGAGAGCAAGGACAAATTCCTACTGTCTCTGGAGGGTCTCCTGGGTTCAAGACCTCCTTGACCAGGTAGGTACCCAGCTGCCTCTCACAGCCCCACACCAGAAGGAGTAAGCATGAACATATATGGGGTTGGTTGTTGAGGCAGAGTGGACTTGTTTATAAAGGTTGTTTGGAGCAACTCCCATTTGTGTTGCCTGGAAATCAACACTTCAGTTTTCATGTCAGCTGTGGCAGCTCTATCCACTCTATGCAAAACACTTCAAGGATACACTGGAAGTTCAGTTCAGTAGAGTCCAGATAGCAAACATGAATCAGCAGCAGTGGCATTACCTAGCAGAGACAGCCAGGACTTAGCCTCAGTTTCAGTCAGCAGGAGGAACCAGGGCCAACAGGAAAAGTTCTCAGTTGTGGCTCTCTCGGGGAAGCAAAGATCAGTGAACATGCAAGATCCACAAGCATTGCACAGCTAGCTCTATAAGCAAGCCAAGCTCTGCCTCTATCACTGACCATAGAATCCTTTTTAGACTCTTCCAAATATTACATGTCCTCCACAGGTCTTGCCTCAGCACAGGCATTTGTATTAGTTGACATCACTCTACCAATCAGCCAGAGTCTGAAACTGCAGCACACCACCAGAAGTTTTTTTTTAAATGAATTACTCTCTATGGAATCCTGACAAGTGCAGCTCAACTACACCATGTAAGGTGAACCAATACATGCATGTTGTTAGGAAAGAATCCTTCATGTGCCCTTTCACGGGCTTGCTTTAGCAGAACATCTTTCCTCCTGTGTTTGCTTCAGTGAAATGTTCCTTCATGAGTTTGTATTAGTCTTTCACCTGTGTCCACTTAAGGAAAACACTCCTTCATATGTTCGTGCAGCAAAATACCGTCTAACACAACTGACTTTGCAAATTCACCCTTCATAGACATCTCCACTTAAATTCATATGTATATGAAAGGATCTAATATGTTTTTTTTTCAAACACACATATGGTTAGTTATTGGCCCGTTCTGTCCTCTTTCCACTCCTCTAAACCAACAGTCACTGACATCTTTCTTGAAATCATGCTCTTTCCAACTTCAGACCCTTAGAATCCCCCCATTCCACTCCACCTAGAAATGGCCTTTCCTAGTGTCCTCAGGCACTCCAAGTTAATTATAGACATCTAACAATTCAAAGCTAGGATCCAGGTACAAAAAAGAGCATGTGGCAATTGTGTTTCTAGATCTGTTATGGGTTTCCTCAAACTGAATTGTTTTCTTCCAGGTCCATCTATTTACCTACAAATTTGATAATTTATCAGGCGGATATATATATATATATATATATATATATATATATGTATACATACATGTGTGTACACATTTGTAATTCTGTGTATGTATGAGTGTGTGTTTGTGAGTGTGTGTGTGTATTTATATGTGCATTTAGGTCTGTGTGGATGTACACTTTGATTTCTTGTTGCCTGAAGTCACTAGCTTCATTCCTTAGGAGTGATGCTGCCTCAGGAAAATCTATTCTTTATGTTTCTTATGAAAGTTACTTGTGAAATGAGGTGTGCATTAGTACCTATCCCATAAGATGCAGTAAATAAACAGATACATGGACAAGTTTCATAATGTATCTCAATGTTCTGGGTTTTATACTTGTTTAATACTTAATCACCATTATTTCTCTTGCTTCTGTATTCTACTCATCATTTCTAATTTCTAAATATTTTTTGTCAACAACAAGAACACTTTAGACCAATGATTCTTTGACCCTTTAGTACAGTTCCTCATTTTGTGGTGACCCCAACCATAATATTATTATTTTTTGCTTCTTCATGACTATAATTTTGCTACTGTTATGATCATTATATAAACATCTATGTTTCCAGTGGTTGTAGATGACCCCTGTGAAAGAGTCAATGAGTTGGGAATCACTGTCTTAGAGTTTCTGGATGAACCTGAAGTGTCACTTAAGTATTTTGTCTTATTGTAGTGTCGATTTTACGTATATAGGTGTGAAGCGGTCTGTTATGCGAAGAGTATTCCCGCACTCAAAAAAATGAACATAAATAGGCATATGGCTGTAAATTACTCATGCAGTATTAAAAATAGATGGTTTTGCCTTGCTTACACTGGCAAAGAATACCCTATATTTTCTTCCATAACAACCTACAAGTCTCATTGTGTTAAAATAACAATCTTTCCTACTCATCGCCATTATTTTTCATCAGCAATATCAAGAGTTTTTCTTACTCTCTAATGTGCAGATTGTCAGAGAAAAAGGAAGGTGAGCATATCCTAAAGTAATCGTTTCTTTTGCAAAGGTTCCTGGATAGGTCACATGTATATTAATTCACACTTCATTAATAGAAGCAAAGGAACCAGACATAGCCATGGATGCAGATCAGTCAGTGTACTCATGGGAGGAGAGAATGTTGGTATATTTGTGAAAAATATTAAACAACAACCACTGTCTATGTCAATCAGTCTGTAGGAATAAACATGTGAAACGTTAGGTTTCTAAGTAGAGGTTATTTTTATCATGTTATAAAAAATAAGACTGTGAGGTCATATGCACAGACAGATACACAAATGCTTGTATACATCCACATCAATGAGAAAGGTTTCGGGAGTAGAGAAACTGTGAAGAGTTGCCGTTTGTTTGTTTGTTTGTTTGTTTAATTTTTTTCCATTTGTTCCTATATTTCCGGGACTTTTAATTTCTGTATATTCTTAAGAAAAGAATGGAATTTTAAAATAAAATTTAATCAATAAAAGTATAAAAATAAGATTAAGTGTGGAACCTACGTGATTGGTTGTTTAAACTATTTAATGAACATTATAAGGAATATGCATAACATATTCAGGAAGGTCAGACACAGGTGATATATGATTAGAAATATGTATGTATCTCTGTATCATGTGATTCAATATTTTCTACACACAGATTATAAGTTTTATATATATACACAACACCACACACACACATACAATGGAGTCAAAGTAAAGGATTAGTTTAGTCAAGTAGTTTCTAATGTGTTAGGAGCCGACTCCTAGCAGAAAGCGGCTATCATCTTTGCAGCCATCTCAGGCCATATACCCTGACAAGAGACTTGTTTTCAACAGCCCACAACAGCTGAGCACACCCTGATAAACATCTTGTTTTTCTCACATACCTTACTTTGCTGCTTATTGCCCCCAGCTGCAAGGTGCATGTGGTATCCACGCTGCAAGGCACGTGACATAGTGCCTTCAGCAGTGTTCCCCTTCTTGTCCACGGCTGCAAGGCATGTGGTAAAGCATACAAATACCCAGGATTTCCTTTCGATAAAGGAGAGACTTGATCAGACTCTGTCTTGTCTCCATCTTTGTGTCTCTTGCCCCTCCATCCCCACTCTCTTTCTTGCTATACCCTGACCCGCGGACCAGAGCAGCAGCTCAGGTCAGGACACTAATGCAAACAAGTTTCTAACTGGTGATGCTTTATCATGTAGTGAGGAATCTAAACAGGCATCATAAACATCTGACTTTATGTGGTTAGCACCTGTACTGCAGAAAAAGCACATTTAGTTTTCAAAATTATGAAGTGAGGAATGTGGCAATAAATGAACCTTTGGTATGAGCCTGAACAATAGAAGCTTTTCAGAAATTCCATGATCAATTTAATATTTTATTTATTTGCTTCTAGTAAATTGTCACAAAATCTTCCGTAAGTACATTCTTTTTTAGTATTAATATTTTTATATACATATTTTGCCTGCTTATGCATGTTCACCATGGGTGTACCTGGTATGTTTAGAAACCAGAAAGTGGTGTCAGATACCCTAGCACTGGAGTTAAAGATGGTTGATAGGTACTGGTAATTGAACTGGAGTCCTTTAGAGGAGCTCCAAAGGTTCTTACCACTGAGCAGTCAATCCAGACCCCTAAAAGTATGTTCTGAGCATTCTTTATAAAACCTTTCACTTTCACTTTTTCATAGTATCAGATAACATTAGCATTTTAAAATACAATCTCAATGATTATGTACTTGAAACCTGTTTAATTAATTAATTTTCTTATTTATTCAAGCAAATAGTACATATTGTTAATTGGAAAAAGAATTCCATTCTTTTTCAATTCATTGTATCTTTATATACATTGTATTTTTTTATTTTCTGCCTCAATGGAGGTGACTTCTTTTTGTTCTAACACTCCACAAACTGCTAGTATGTGTGAATATATGTTGCATGCTGTGTTTTTGTGTGTGGTATATATCCATGGTTGATAGGATGCTCACACAGAAGCCAGAGCAGGAAATTAGATGTCTTTCCCAATCACTCAGTGCCTTATTGTTTGGAGACAAGGTTTCTCATTGAACCTGAAGCTCATTGTTTTCTCTAGGTTGGTTATCCAGTGAACTTTCAAGATCCTCCTGCAGGGATCACAGAAATGTTCAGCAATGGCAGGTTTTTTTTTGTTCATTTGCTTGTTTTTATGGGCACTGAGGATTTTAACTAAAGTTCTCATGCTTTCAGGGAAATGGCTTTTACTCCCTGAACTCTCATTCCAGGTGTCAATGATAACTGTAAACAAGGTAGTCATAATCATAAGCATAGATTGCTCACGAAATTCTTGAAAATGTTTTTCCACTATCACTCTGTACTTTTACATTTCTTTTACTTGAAGAGATGGTTTAATTGATTATTCTACAGTGTTGTAACCTGGATTAGCTCCTTTCTTTCCCATTCACGTTTTGAAACTCTAGATTTCAATGCCCTAAATCTGGATGTATTTGAAAATATGCCTTTGTGTTGAATAGTTTTATGTTTATTTGAGTCGTCAGAGTTATCTGAGAAGAGGGAATCACAATTTAGAAAAGACTTATATAAGATTGACTTTAGTAAAGTATGTAGGACATTTTCTTGATTAATGCTTCATGTTGGATGACCAAGACCACGGGAATCGGTAGGGGTACCACCACTGGACCCATGGTCCTAAATGAAATAGGAACTCAAGCTAGCAAGCCATGAAGAGCAAGCCAGTAAATATAATTGTTCCATGGTTTCTGCTTCAGTTTCTGCCTCCAACTTCATCCCTTGAGTTCTTGCCCTGACTTCCTAAACTGCAACATGAATTGTAAACTGAAATAAACCCTCTCATCTCCAAGTTCATTTTGGTTATGGTATATTAACTCAGCAATAGAAACCCTAACTAGGATATTCTTTGTGCTTAGCCATGAAAATATATGAACAAGTATTATTTTTTCAAACTAAGCTGATCATATTTATGAATATATATGTATATACACACATATGAATGTATTAAAATTAATTTTAAAAAGTTACTATAGTTTGAAAGACTGCTAGAATGAGTATCTCCAAAGGTTTGGAAGAAAGAAAGGCAAGAAAGAAATGTTGCAAATTTTATTGTAATTTCAAAACTAATAATAAAAATATTGAATGATACTTTGTGATATAGTCAGCACCTTGATAATAAGAAGACAACAGGGTTGTCTATGTGTGTGGCATATGTTCATTACTGCTAGGATGCTCACACAGAAGCCAGAGCAGAAAATTAGATCTTTTCCTATCACTAAATGCCTCAATACACAGAAAAGAAATCAAGTTAGGACACAGAGAACATGGCTGTTTTCAAGTGAAGGAAAGAGGCTTCTAAATTGCCAGTCAGCCAGCTCCTGTCTTGATCTCTAGTGTCTCTTACTAGGAGCAAATAAACCTTTGATATCCAAATAGCCAGCCTGCCATATCCCTTTTTAACCAGCATACATATATACAAACAAAACAAAATATCCTACGAAGCCACATGTTCTGATTACTGAAGTTAATTTTTCAATAGAAAGACAACGTTAGATTTTCCTCAAAGACCTAGGAAAAAACCTGCTCCACATGACAGACACTACCCGCAGTGTGAACCAAGTAGAGTAGAGCAATAGAAGAGAAAAGTTAACGTATATTAACATCAAGAAACTGTAAACACAACAATTATAAAAAAAAAAATCTCAGAAACTAGCAATCAAAAGTGCTATCCAGGGAAAGGATTCAATTGTACTAGAACTCTTGGCTACATTTAAAGTAAAGAAAAATATGACTTTAAAAGCTATATTAAACTCCCTAGCTTTAGAGATAAAATGGCCAAAATGGGATATACATCTGATGCTCATTTGTGAATTCTGGAACACTGCTGAAATATTCAAGTTATTTTTCTATTGTTCAGTGAAGTGTTTCAAGCTTTCCTACTGAGCACATCATGTTCAATCCATAATGCAAATAGATTCAGTTCCAATTCATTTCATCCCGTGCTTTACTTATTTGTATCCTACGGAGATGGTTTTGATGCCAGATACTCACAACTTCCCCATGTTTTATTTTTATCTATCAGTTTCCCTCTGTGGAACCTGCTATCTGAACTGTCTGGTAATAAGTTGAATTTGAATAAGTACTGTGTATTTAGAATTGCAAGGGTCAGTGATCATGATGCTGGAAAGCAAAGGAAAATATATATTTAATATTTGCATAAAAGATGTCTAAAAAGCTGATTGATTCTGACCTTTAAGAAGATTGGTTAAGTTTTTTTTATATATCTTATAATTTCTAGATGTTAATAGTTGGTCCAGAGAGAAAGTTGTATTCTTTATGGGCACTTCTGAATATTGATTAGAACTTCATACTGGGAATCAATTAGATGATAATCAAAGGATTGAACTTGCTCTGAAAATCAAATCAATTGAAGCTTTGTTTCATGTAGGAATGAAACTACAAACTTCCTCTCTTTATTTACTCGCTTGAAAAGTGATACGTGAAGAAAGACTTAGTGGTTTTTTACATATATTTATCTGTGTTCTTTGCTAATTTATGTGATATGAAAACATTTCTGTCATGCCTGGTTGTTTGCATTTATAAATCCTTACATGAAAGGAGATAATAAAGATGAAATTAGTGAACTTGTGGCTGAATACTAGTAGAGAGGGGAAAAGGTTCTTGCTATTTGAGATGTATTGCTTTATTTACTAGACCCAACCTATATCAAGAATATTATTTCTGAGATAGGAATATGTATATTCCTCTTTACTATCATTATTGAATTTTATAAGAATATTACAGTACCCAACTAACTACTTTAATTTTTTTCTTCCAACAATTTTTCAAAGTGTATTGTCACATTTTATTTTATATTTAGGAAGAGTATGCTTGGTACTGGGGTCAAGAGACAATATATTTATAGAATTCTAGAGATTATCAGGGGTAAGGGTATGAATGACACTTAAGGTCAATAATCCTGCAGGATGAAAAATGATGTCAGAGAAGAGCCCATCAGAAATGATAAGGTGCAAATTTTCAGAGAGGGAATACTAACCAGAAACAGAGGAGCAGTGCTTCAATGCCTATGGGATATAAGAAGTGGTAACGGCTAAATACTTAAGCATGTGTGCTGATAGATAGATGTGATCTGATTGAAGAAGGGAATTCTTCTGATTACTCTCATATACTCAGAGAAACTTTGGGTGTATTGTTCATAAATTAGTGGCTGTAGCAAGAAAATACATATAGAAGTGGGGGAAGAAGAAAAAACTGCAAAGTAGTTGAGACATATTATTGCATATGTCCTAGAGTCTGTTGTATACATTGAATGTTATCCATTATTTTTCCTATAGAAATTGTGTGCTGACATGCACAATGTGTCTGTGGATTGTGAACTCAACATAATTTCCTTCATGTATTCATAAATGACATAAATAATATTACATAAAAATTTGGATACTCAGCAATAAAAGGAGGTAGTAAATACTTAGTTTCAGTGCCCAATGTAAAGATCTTGGAATCACTAATTCTATTCTAATTCTATCACAAAGAAGAAAAAAAGGAGGAGGAGGTTGTGTAAGAAGAAGAGAAAATGAAGATGACAACTGTGATGATGACAAGGAAGAAGGAAGAGGAAGAGGAGGATGAGGGAGGGGGGAAGAGGAGGAGAAAAGGAGAAAAAGAAACAGCAGCTAGACAAACTGAAATTTTTCTTGGCCCTATCAGAGAAGTAAGGTGACAGGCTTCCCTGGCAGATGAAGGATGGTTTGTTCCCAGCATAACAGTGAGTAACTCTTTGGGGCCGAGGCACAAATCTCTCCACATGTGCACTGTCACTATCTCTAGGACTCTATAGTAAACATGTGGAAAATGTCCTGACGAGTGTGTTTCAGAAAAGGGGGTTGTGATCCTTGTCAGATGCTTTCAGAATATTCTTCATAAAAAAGGACCAAACATTCAGATTTACTCCAATGTTTTGTTCTAGATTAAGGAATGATATTTTTCACTGTGCTTTTTGTCTCACAGAGAGATGAAAAATATCAGAATTAACATAGTTCAATGATTCCTAGAAATAGAATGGAAATATGAAGATATACAGTAAAAAGATGAAGGATGTTACTGGACAAAAATGACCAGAGGTCATAGTCCGGAGATAGACTTAAGAAAGACTAACACCTAACAGTAGTATTTGAGAAATTTGCCCATGTCTCACACTTTACCCTCTTACCAATAAGGCTTTATGTAGTGTATAGCATTAACAACTGATAGTAGATTCTATTTTTTTTTTGGAAGGTCAGTATTTGTAGAAGCCCAAATACAATAAAAAGAAAAGATACAGTAGATAAATTTGCATCTGTAACTCAAATATGAGTGAATTAGAGTAAAGACAGGCTAGTACATTAACATAAACCATAGAGTGTATATGACCATGTATTCTTTCTGGCTTCCTGATAGTAACCAATACATCATATTTCATGTTCAAAACCAGACAAGCAAGTAATTTTAGATGTAGGGAAAACCAACCTAGAGGAAAATATCCTCCTTCAGAGACACATTCAAATGTGAAACAGATGGCACCCATCATAATCCTGATAACTTCAAATGACTACGGTTAAATTGCTAAGTATTCAACAAAGCATATGTGGACCACTGAATAGCTGATAGGCATTGTACACAGGGTGGATGCAAAGGAGACATATTAAACAATAAAAACTATAGGTCAGAAACAGTAGAGTTGGGATACATTGACAGATCAGCTTATCAGTAGCGTTTACATAAATGAGAGAAGATCTGAGTATGACTGAGGATAAAAAACAAATTTCTCCACACTGAATTCCAGAAAGAAAATGGAGAGATTAGAAAATCCAGTCATCATTGAGACATTTAAAAAGAAAGTGACATATGCTTGAGGAACCAGAAGAAAGAAAACATAATGAAGGGCATATTTAAAATGATTGGTAAAAGGTTTCTGCAATTAATAACAGACACTACACATAAACACAGTCTATATGACAATAAATTTGTTAGATGCAAACATAGAAGAAAATCTTTAGGGCCTAGAACTAGGTGAAGGTTATCACACATGTCATAAACAGTCCATGAACAGAACAGTAACAATTTGGGTATCAAAATTATTTTTTCTTCTTGGCTAGTCTGATATGAGGAAGAAGAACAAGACTGTTATATACAGCTAGAAGAAATATTTGTACTCCATGTATCAGACAAATGATGGGTATCTAGATTAAATTGTAAAACATTCAGTCAGCACTAAAACATGTGCCCTGTTCAAGTGAACAAAAGACATCAACAAACATTGCCTCTAAAGATCCTCAAAGATAAATAAATGAAAGGTAGCATGCTCAACGCAGTGGCCAGCAAAATACTTTGACATGTTATTAAATCAATTTCACTGACTTTATAGTGATTTCTGTCTGCAATTTTTGTAACTGACAAGCTTTGCATGAATGATTTTCATTAATTTTTCTTTTAAATTTATTGGAAATATGGTTTTCAGTGGGTATATTGAAAATACAAACACTTTTCTTCTCAAATAGAGATAACCGTGTAGTTCTAAGGTTCTCTTGATAAAAGTGGACAATGAAAGAGAGAATGGGGTCATAGGAAGCTAGGTATGGAGATCTATTTTGGGATAGACTTGACTCAAGACTAACATCCAACAGACTAAGATAGGTAGATGAGCTTACTTTATTCAGGAAAGGTAAACAGAAAAACTAAAGAAGTTTGAAGCATCTATAATCTGAGAACAAAGTGTGTTCATTTAGCTGAAACACCTTATGTTTGGTACTTTGGAACACTCCATACTGTGAGGAGACAGTAACTATTTACAGGTACATTGAATGTGTAGAAACTCAAGCTTAGAGGTAGTTATGGCCACTTCATTTTGTAACTTTTCCTACATTAATGCTTTAGTTTGTGTTAAAATCTTTAATAAAGTGAATGGAAGTAATTTACATGATAGGCTGGTGCACTCAGCTAAGGAACCAGAACGTCTATGCTCTTCCTAATTGTAGTCTTGTTCCACCTTACATTGCTATTTCAAAATAAATTCTTTTGTCAAATTAGGGAGATAATTCCCTCATCATATTAAAATAATTTTATCTCAACCTAATGGTTTTTAATGCTCATTTAAAAAATATTCACTTTGCTGCATTTTATTAATGGGTATTTTACCAATTCTCTATTACTATCTAATTGTGCAAAAATGTTCTTTTCTAGTTTTCTTATTAAAGGCAGGCTTTAAACTGAATTCAATATCTTGGCATTTGAAAATAATTATTAATTTCATGCCTACTTGCTTTCTACGTGTTTTACTCTGGAGATAGTTGTATAATTCCTTCTCATTATTCTAATCCCTTAGAAAATTTTACTGCTTTTTCACTGTCCTGGATTTATTTGCATGTCACAAAAATTGTCTTTCACCTTGCTTTCTTCTCTTAACCATAGAAATCTAGAAATCTTCATTTTACTGTTAAATTTTCAAAAGTTTTGTGTGTGTTGGGGGGGAGCAGGGAGCAGGGAGCAAAGAAGATTACTACCATAAACACTACATTTTTTATAAAGTATGCTCTTGAAAAATGCATATTTTGTCATAACCATGTAAACATCTCTAATTTTAACTACAAATATGTTGGCTATTATCTCTCATGGTAGTGTCATCAGCTAGGGTATGGAATAATGGCTCAGCATTAAAACCAATAAAAGGCCTTACAAAGGACCTGTATTTGGCTCTCAGCACCCTGGTGCTGGATTCCAACCTTCTGGAACTGAAATTTCAGGGGACTTGTTGCCCTATTTGACTTCTTTGGATACACAGAAAATTTAAAGAATATTACTAGTTGATTTTCTAATTTCTTTACCTTTCTAGTACGTAAAATCATTTAATAGAAGGTGATTTAAAATCTGATAAACAGAATAATTTATTCCATCAAGATAGTGAGTTTTTCTTTTAAATATAAAGTAATTTAAGATATATGTATCAGATGTATTCTTTTGATATCCTTTGCATAATATTGAGCTGGAAGTTAGAAAGAAACTTGATTTAAATCCTTGTCAATGTAAACCCCACTCCTTCATCAACAGCTGTGACTTTCAGCTTCACTCTAGTACAAATGTTCACATTCATGGCTGCAACAGCTTCGTGTTTTCTTCATTTTTTCGTTTCATTATAGGTGAATTTCTTAAATGTAAATACTGCTGTATGACATTCATAGTACTTTATTTATCCACCCTGCACTTCCAAAATTTTCAGACTTTTTCTAACAATCTGTATCAACAATCTAACAATCTAACAATCTCTGCAAATTCTATTAATTTACTTTATTCTTTTCTACTGCTTAGTATTATAGATATATTCCATATTGCTGTGAAAATTATTTGACCTAATCAACTTAAGGGATAAAGGCCTCACGTTGCCACCAGTTTCAGGTTCTAGGTGTTATAGTGTAGGAATTTTTTTGGCAAGAGTTTAAAGCGGAAGGTCACATTACACCTAGTTACAAAGCAGAGGAGTGTGAATGGTTGTGATCAGGGAGCTTCTTCCTTTCTGTGCTGTTCAGGACTGAAGCACAGACTCTGTTGTATACCCAAATCTACACAACCTTTCACGGGCACAACATATTAGTCCGAGTTAAATAATCCCTCACACATGTGCGCAGAGGAGTTTGTCTTTGAGGTCATTCTAGATCTAGTCAAGCTGATAATCAATAATAATCACGTTTATCCAAAAAACTATTTTCATATATAAATTTGATAATATTTAGTTAGTGACAACTCAGGCAGCCACTTTTATTGTTAAATACAGAGTAATGTGCCTGTGATTTGCTGTGTTTCTCCATGCATTTGAATGGAATGAAGAAAACAAGGATTGTAATCACTGAAATAGAGGGTCCACACATTGGGTAGTCAGTACTAAATAGTAAAAAGAAAATGAAAGTGTTTGTGTGTGTTCTGTTTTCGAGCTTTCTTTTACTGAAGTGTTTGACACTTCTAAATGCCAATTCTTGTTAAATCAGAGAAAAAAATATACAGATAAACCTAAAACTCACCATTTTAAGATAGTGAAACATTTAAGATAAAAACATTTTTCTTTTCTAAAGGATGCATAGTTCACATTTCGAGATATTCTTGTTCATTTGGAGATAATACTTTGCATAGTGAAATATGAGACCTGTTCTTATTTTGTATGTGAGCATCCAGCATTTCCAGAGCAATTAAGCCTGAGAGAAATGAAGACTGAAAGACAGAAAGAATTTCCAAATTTACTGTTCTGCTGTGGTCTTATTGTTGTGAAAAATCAACTCATGAGGGAAGCCACAAACTGCAGTAAAGATAACCAGGCAGAGACAGGTTTGAGTGTATTCGGGCTACAGCATCTAGATATAAAGGAGCCTCGAACACCTGGGAGTGGCCATGGGTATGGCCAAGTGTTTGTTGACACTTGGATAGCAATGCACTGAAGATAGTAATTGAATCTTGGGAACAACTGGGGATAGAGTTTCTCAACACTCTCAAAATTTAGCCAGGTCCTGGACATTACAAATAAAACCACCAAATAAGAGTAACTTTAAAAAACAAACACCTCAGTAAAAAATCTAACTCCAGTTCTATAAGTCCTAGAGTAGAAATAAAAACAATACAAAAAATGAAGACTTCCAGTATCCTCTAAACATCACCGATCCTTGAGTAATAGTAGACAATGTGAGTGACTTGGAATAATTTCTAAACAAAGAATCCAAAACAATGATTAGAAATATGTTTAAATAACACAAAAAGTATATGAATTTATATATACATACACATATACATATATATGGAACAGAAACAAATAACTGAATGAAATAAGAAAATCAATTCAATATAGTATTTGAGAAAAAGAGATGCTGAGGAGAGGCCAACCAATATGATGTTAATAAAAAGTGTATGAGAAAAGTGAACCAATAGAATGGATCCTGTAAAAAATAAAGTATAGGTATGAAAGACCAGGTAGAGGAGGTTGGTTGTCTGGTCAATGTCAAAAGTCAACTCATGAATGTGTGATGTATCATTTCAGATAACACTAATTTATGAACTGAACCTAACAATAATTGTTTTGGCTTAAATTTGAATTTTTTCTTAAGCTCATTGCCCCAAGTGATGATGCTGATATGGAGGGTTTGAAGATCTTTTGAAAATGGAGCCTTGTTGGAGGAAGTGGCTCATAGGGTAGGGGTGTGTGTGCAGGGTTACAGTCTAGTTCTTTTGGCCCAAATTTCTCAGAAAAATGACTCAAATTTGACTCATATTATATTTACAATACTGCTCATACTTCATTTTTATTTTAAGTTCTGCAGTTTGGTAGGTTACCTTTGCTCAGGTTCCATTCTTGTGATCTTTCCTATTCGTGGGGGCCCAATCTTCTCTCACCCAGTTCTATCCCAGAAATCTTTCTGCCTATCAGATGCCCCTCCTTCTGTGTCCTGGCTCAGCTATAGGCCAATCAGCTTTAATTGACAGGTGTTGCATCCATACAGTACACAAGAGATGCTCTCTACAGTGTAGAATCATTTTCTGTCTACCTTCTACTTCCTGTCTTTGTGTGAAGTGTGACTGGTTGCTTTCTGTTCCTTCTGACAAGTTTCCCCACCATGATACACACTTTCCAGTCAAACGGTAAGAAAACAATAATCTTTCTCCCTTTAGTTGCTTCTTGTCAGATATTTAGCCACCAGAAAATCAAATGACACAATAGTCCACATTGATCAGAACAGCCTCCTAGATGAATCTAGAATGGTAAGTATAAATCACTTGGTCTGTCGTAATTTTTTCAAAAATGCAGTGATGTTTATATTGCATCGAAAGTACTGATGAGACCGTCTGATAGGTATAACAGTCCCAGGCAATCACTCCATTGTTGATCAGACAGTAAAGTGATTTCTTTGTAAGCAAGAGTACTCTACGTTTAACAAACAAAACAATCTTGAAAAGATAGCAAATGCTTGCAATTCCACTACTGAGGGCATAGAATAGGAAGATATTTAAGGCTCACTGGCCAGCCAGTCTAACCAATAGGTAACTTCAACACAAATGAGAGATACTGTCTAAAAACAAACAAATAAATAAAAGATGGATGATACCAGAGAATGACATCCATGGTTGTCCCCTGGACTCCAAATGAATTTACCCAAATGTTCATGCACATCTATGCATTCATATGCACATGAACATGCACACATGTAGAGGAAGATATTAAATTTAATTTGGTTGAAGAACTAATATCATATATACTAATAAAATATACATGGCACAATAATATACATTCCTCAAGGGAAGTGGAAAAATGCCCCACACCCCCCAGAATATGTAAAGCATAAAAAATTTACCAAATTTTTGTGTGATCAGACTCTTCACAGAGATTCCCTCTCACTTCCAACTTTGGTATTTTCTTTGAATAACATCCAACACATAATTATAGCACGAAAAATTTCAATAGCATGTTGTATTATCTCTCCTCTAGGAACCAGATTTATATGCTTTTTTATGATATTTGATAATGTATAAAATTATGACATAGGCATAAATAAAATGCAGCCTGTGATGTCAATAAAAAGTTTTTATTTCCAAAAACACTGCATAACCCCATCCTCCATGACCCAGTTCCTCCAGCAAGGCTCCATCTTCTAAAGAACTCCAAACCCTCCATATCAGTTTCATCAGCTGGCTTATTCTTCATTGCTTGCTTAACCTTGATTTTTAGAGAAACCAGGACCACCAGCCTCAAGGTGGCACCACCCATGGGTCCTTTCACATTAACCACTAGTTAGGAGAACATCCATCAGGCTTGCTTACAACCATATCTTATGAGAGTACTAATTCAATTAAAGATCTGTCCTCTCAGATGACTCTAGCTTGTGTGACAATGGCATAAAAAACAGCTATAACATGCGTTTTCTTATGTCTGTACTGGGGAGGCCCCTGATTTAAGCACCACAGTACCACTGGTCTTCTTGACTTTGCTGTCCACTTACTTAGCTCACACATCACTTTGTTTAGCTTCAATATCATACATTCTTAAGAAAGAATGTTTTAAGAAACAATATGTTTCTGTCTTGGCTTATTTTAAGAATCCTTTTTTTTTTTTCAGATGAAAAGACTATGTAAGAAAAAACAAAATCATATCTTAGAGAAGCCATGGCTTCCTTTCCATTTTCCTAACTGCATGAGCAGAATTTACAATTGCAAAAATTCAGTCTTTCTTGTTTCATTCTAAATAGAATTTTAAATTACTGCTAGAGCATTTACTCATGGGTTTATCCATATAATTAAAATGCTTCATTACAAAAGCATTTTGAAGACAAAAAGAAGTAGCTATTGAAGATGAGCAAGCTTCGTTCAGATGTGTACTGGTCAGGCTGCTATTACCAGCATTGCAATCAATGTCTCTCAGGCAACACATGAGACCTCTGTACCATGGTTCAGCACTGCATTACAACTTAGCCTTAGTACAGTTAGGAAGTTCAACAGTAAGCAAGCAGTCCTATCTAACTTCAAAGGCACATTGTAATTATTTTCTTTTACAGTTATTATTAGGGTATACTTTAAAAAGTTTTGGGGTGTAAGCTACACTAATGGGATTGCACCTCAGTATATTTTTAAATGAATTTAGAATTTTAGGTGTTTTTTACATCACTTTGTTATTACTTCTTCAACTGAATGAAGTAATTTGAAGAAAACAAGATTATACATTTTATTTTAGTTTTAATGTTAGCAAGTCTAGATTTTTCCCCTTATCTTCATAATTACATCTTTTATAAACCTGGATATATTAATTTCAAAGAAACCTATGTACATATAATAAAATTTAACTATCCTTAAAATTATCATTCATTTAATTTGTTAAACCTACATTCTGCATAAACTAGAAGGCAAGAAAACACTAACCTTTGTATAACATGCTTTGTAATCTACTGGCTTTTCAATATTTTATATTATTTTTATCACTAAAAAGGAAAAAGAAAACAGACTTAACAAAATCAATTAAATTAAATATTTCCACATTAGGATTGTAGACATGGATCAGTGTTGAAGTCATTATTGCTTTTCCAGACTACCTGTAACCACAGTGGGTAGCTCATAACCATCTCCCACTCAAATCCATGGGGATCAGATGTCTCTGTGTTCCAAGAGTACTCACACTCATGCACAAAAGTAAAAATTAATTATTTGAGACTCTCATATACTGTAATTTGATCACATTCGTATCCTCCCATAACTCTTTGTAGAACTAAGTCTTCTTCCTTACACAATCAACTATGTGTCCTCTTAAAAGCAAAGCAAAACAAAACAAACACATCCAGTTTGATTTGTCCATATACCCTTGGGTGTGGGGCCATTCACTGCAGTGAGGTTCACCTTTATGTTGACACCCTGAACAACAAATGACTCTTTCTCTGCCAGCAGCTATGAATTACTGATCACTCCCTCAGGGAATCTTGTTTGTCTCTTCTCTTTGTAATTTTTGTTTGCAGTTATGGATTTACCTTTTGTCAAAAACCCAAATAGCAAATTTTCACTGGACTTCTTTCTTCTCACATTTGCAACTTCAGAGTATAAAAATAATGTGCAGGAGTCTGTGGTAGCAAATACAGATGAGGAAGTGTCTTCTGTTTACCAGCCATGTGAAGTGGAAGTGGCTCCATACATTCATATTGATGCAGGGGTGTGTATCAGCAGAAAAGTTGCTGAACTCATTATAAAATAGGTGTAGTTATGGCTCTCCAATAATATCCAAGTACTGCATGTATGTCCTAGTCAAACGTCAACTAGTATTTTATGGAAACAGAAGCATGAGCACACAGTACTCACTAAACTATGGACATGTCTCATGCCTTGTGATATGTAAATACTGAAGGAGGATTGAGATGCAGAGTCAACATTCTTGTGGTAAAACATAGATAAACTATAATCTCAGTATTATATGAAAAGGTCCAATAGAGTATGAAGTGATTCTATAATAAATTATACAAGTATTAACTAATGTAGTTTTTCATGTTAGGTGACCACACAATATAGGAAGCCTGACTGAGGTTGTATCCACATTTAAATATGTGTCTTTCACTTACTTAGTCTACTTGAGTTGTTAGGGTGATTTAATTTATTTGCTCTTGTATATACATAAAGGATCTGCAGTAATAAAATGCAAAATAAATATCTCACAAATTTGCTACAGGAATTCAAATTAAATGTTAGGCAAAAACATCCAAATATTTTTCATTCATATGTCAGATCAATGGCTCATCTCTCCTTATATTTCCTCTTCACATTATGATCTTAACTCTTCTAATGTCAATATGTACTTAATAAGCAACTGAGCAATTAGAAAATTTCTTCACTAAGATATTTAGGACCATCTGAAAGCAATTGCAAGTAGATATTTAAAAATTATAATAAATATGAAAAGAGGATATACATTTTGGAAACAGGGAATTATTTTAAATAATGACAGAACATAATAGAATATATAAAGTCCTCATTAACACACACAATTAAGATAAAAACCAAAGATCTTCCTCTGTTACCCAATTAATGGCAGAGGCATTAGGTATTACACTAAATTCCAATTTTGCCATATAGGCAATACTGGCTAATTTTACATAAACTTAACACAAGTTGGAGTTATCTGAAAGGAGGCAGCCTTAATTAAGAAAAAGCCTCTATAAATTCTTGTGTATGTCATTTTCTTAATTAATGATTGAAGGGAGAAGGTCCTGCCCATTGTCTCTGGTGCGTGTCACAGGCATTGGAGGATCTGGGTTCTGTCCTGTTTAAATTACTACCTGAATTCCTTCAAAGAATGGAAGTGTTAGCAAATAAGCTCCTTTCTTTCCAACTTGCTTTTGATCATGACATTTCACCAGAGCATTAGAATCCCTAACTGAGATATAGAACTAGTACAGCCCTATATATTTCATTATAATGATGATGGTGAAAGAAGAAACTGGAAAAGCCTAAATTTATTAGCAATGATAATTGTTCATGTCCTTACTAAAGTTCTGTTATTCTGATCCTATTGTGGGTATTTTATGGTGTGACCAAATTAACTAATTATGTAGTGTTATTCAGAACCATAACTTTAAGGACCTCAAAAAACATTATTAATAACCCTGAATTCTTAAATCCAATTTAAAAATATTATTAATTCATACAAAGTTTGTTCCTTAAAATTATATGTATTAGCTATGTCCAGTGAAGGTATCTAAACACAGCTTCCTGCTTCATTGTAAGATATTTTTTTTTGAGTTCACAGTTTAAATTTTAAATAGGATTCTTTCTTAAAAGTGTAAAGGCTATTACACAATACTCTTTGGGTATTGGATAAAATGAGTCAGATGAGTTGGAAAGTTTTATCCACCAAGACAGTGAGGATGTGCTGAAGGCTTTTAAGCTCACAAAGGACAGTGTTTGTATATGTGTGTGTGTGTGTGTGTGTGTGTGTGTGTGTGTATTATATATATATAATATATACTATATATACATAATAAATATAACTTTTGCATCAAACAGAAAAGGTCTAGAAATGATTATGCTTAGTGAAATAAGTCAGACATTTCTTCATTTTCAAGTAGATGATTTAATTTTAAATTATGTTCATTTTAAAACAAAACTGGAACCCTTTTGACATGGTAAAATCATCCAGCTGTTCATATTGGCATGATGAATACAGTGTGGTATGTTGAAAGAAAAAAAATCAGACCTGGGTAGATGGCTCAGCTGTCATAAAGGCTCTTGCTACCACATGTGGCATTCTGCATTTTATTTCCAGACTTGATATAATGGAAGGAGAAAACTAGCTCTTGAGAGTTGTTCATTGACTTCTGCATACATACAATGAAAACATAATGGAAACCTAGAAATAAAACTGACAAATTATCTAGTAGTTGTTCTAGCTATATACACAAATTAATTGAAATCAAGGTCTGAAAGCAATACATATACAGCAATCATTTTAGCAGCCAAAACATGATGTGATGCAAGTATCTGTGAACAAATGAATGGATGAAAGAAATATGAAAAGTATATAGAAAGGAATATTATTTCCCCTTATGGAGTAAACCTGGCATGTTACCGTAAAGATAAATATCAAGGAAGTTCCCAGCCAGCAAAGATGGTTTACTTGTCAGAATACTTGCCCTACAAATCTGTCCACCTAAATTTAATCACCAGAAGCCATGAGGTAAGGAGAGAATTGACTCTCAGAAATTGTCCTTTGACCTCCATACTTGTGTTCTCACACTCATATACAAGATAATAATAAATACAATTTTAAAGAGCCAGGTGTAAAAGGACAAACAATGTATGATTAATTATTCTATGCATAGGCAATAACTAAAGTCATAAAATTTATAAATATAAGCAGCATGAAAATTGCAAGAGATGGTGGGAAGAAAAGATGGTGAATTGTTTAGTGTGTATATTAATTCAGAACTCTAGAGGAAACAAGAGATGCTGCCCCCAAGAACAATTATGCATTTAATACTTCTTAATTGTGCATTTACCAGTGCTCAATTCAGTAAAATTTATAGGTACATTTTACCATAATCTAAAATAAAATCTCAAAGCACTATGTTTCCTATATATAAGTAGGGCTGTGTTCAGCAGTCACACCTGGGTAAGAGAAAGGCAAAGTAGTTCGATGCTGAGAGTGATTGACAACACATGATTCCTAAAACATACAACAGTATACATTAGATGTGTTCTTTGATAAATGGAAAAAAGACAAACACCTCATAGTATTACTTATATACAGAATGTGAATGGGGTTCAGAAGAGACTATAAATAGTTTAATATAGAGAGTGATATGGGGAAAACATAATCAATGAGTGTTAAGTTACAATTAGGTAAAATCAAGAGGCTCTGCAAAATTATTCACAGTATCGTGTAATAGATATAAATATATGCAGTGTCCTTCACAAATCTTATAAAACTTCAGGAAGTAGGAAAGACAAACTAATCAAAGCAATAATTATGAATGAAATATAGCAGTAGTAGGTACAGTAGAAACAGTAAAAGCAAAACCCATGATTATCATAGTTATTAAAAAGATCACTTAATTTGGCAAAGCCTTTAGCTAAAGTTGCTAAGAAAAGTAAAGATGGAATGCTAAAATAGTAAGTGGATGAGAAACATTGCAAACAACTTTATAAAAGTAAATAATTTACAAAGGAATAGTAGAAAACTATCTGCCAATATATATATATAAACTCAATGAAATGTACACATAAGCAGAGCTACACAAACACTGAACACTGTTCTAGGGGAGGCAAAGGAAGGATAATAGAACCCAAGACATAGAAATGTAAGACAAATAATCCCAGAAAGAAAAGCTAACTGCCCAAAAAGCTTCAAACTTTTAAAGACACAAGTCACAAGTCTTTCACAATTTCCTTTAAAAATGTAGAAGATAACAATGAACAGTTTAATTAATCAATAACTTCTTTATGGATAAACCTCCTATTTGGTTATCCAGTATCAAGTGCTCAGCCCTTGATATATATATATATATATATATATATATATATATTTATTCATTTCACACACACACACACACACACACACACACACACACACACACACATATATATATATATATATGAATGAAGTGGTTGAGGGAACAGAGAGAATGTGATGTAATATTTTACTTATTGCTTTATTTTTCCTTTTATTGAAAATATGTATTTTTCTTACATACTTGTGTCCTTATTGTGGTTTCTTCTGTTTCTACTTTTCCCAATATCTTTCCACTTCCTCTTCCATCTGGATAGATACATCCTCTGTCTTAAAAAAGCAAATATATTTCTAAGTGATTATAGTATAATACGACAAAACAGGAACAAACACATAGGATCAGTGAAACATAATTGAGAGTCACAGAAAATAAGCACTATATATACATAGAAGTAATTTAGTATATGTAGACATATTTTAACAAGGTTTCTATGGCCATTCAATTGAACAAAAATAATTTCTCAAACAGCATATGATTTTATTAGTATACATCAATTTTATTTGGAAGATTAGGTTAAATCAAGGAAACTCAAAAACCCACATTTACACAGTTGGTTGGTACCTAAATTTTCATATCAGCTTATTACTTACAATAATAAATAAATGTAACCAACACAAATGGTCATCAGCAAATGCATGAGTCACAGAATATGAAATATGGAATATCATTCAGATACATGGAAAGCATGAAGTATTGGCACTTTTTCAATGTAAACTAACTTTAACAGTATCATGTGTATGATGGAGTCAGAAGGAGATGAGAAGATGCTGCAGTTTTCTTTATAGGTTGTTTAGAATATACAGTGTGAAGAGCTAGAATTAAGTTAGCCACTGCTAACAGCTAGAGAGAGGGAACTGGGAGTAGCTGCCAATGGCACCACAGTCTCATGAGATAGTGGTTATATCTGCCCCCAGTAAAACCCACAGCAGCACGAATGGGGAAAAGATGATGTTTATGACATGTGAATCATGTCCCAAAGAGACAGAAATGCAGTATAAGCAAGGACATTCAATTCTGAATGAACATAAAATAATAATAAAAAAAAATACATTGCTCAATAAACAGTGGAGGAGATGCAGTGATTTGAGTAAATGTGATACTTCCAAGATACTTCAAATTCTGAGTATTTTGAAGTTAGCACAGTGGAACATTATTTAACAAAAACAAAAATATTTTCAGAGATTGCTCAAGGCTGCATAAGTATCTAATTTACATCATGGTTCCTAATTGTATAACACATTATATTGATTGAACATCTAAATAGAGTTGGGATTCTTTAACTAATTCAATTTAAAGTAAAAAGCTTTTGAAATAAACCATGATTGAAGTATCTTTATTGTAGCATCCTGAGCACCATGATTAAAGTATCTCTGTTGTCTGTCTATCTCTTCATTCGTGTACATTTTTAGCTCTTTTGTATACTAGCCATTATCATTTTTATCTGCCACCTTTTATATGTGAGTTTAAAAACAATTGAAAGGAAGTATAAAACATATTTTTAACTTTTTTCTTGAGAATTTCCTACATTCATACAATGAAATATGATTTTACATACTTCTATCTTGCCTCTAGATTTCTTCCATATCATGCCCAACATTTTCCCTGCCCAACTTCATATCTAGATTTAGAATTCACCAACTTCTCTTAATACTGCTAATATGTACATGAAATTACCTTCTGTGGGACAGATTTCAAATCCAATCAAAGAGCAGTAAGGTACTTCTGAGAGGAACAAGACAGATTGACTTCATGACAGGCTTCAAAGTGGCAGTTCAGGAGACTAGGCCTAAATTCTGTTTCCCAGAACTGGGTAGGTCCTTGTAGGTAAGTTACTGGAAAACCCAACCACAGGCTGCAGGTAGCTAATCAGAAGCTGCCTGGTCATAAGAAGCTAACCCTGCCACCTAGCCTAAAAAGCAGGAGCAGTGAGTCAGAAATATCTTCCAGGACCCCTCTAGCAATGATTCTGGAATGTCCCCAGAGGCCTAGCCAATCCCAGAGACCCCCACACCATAGAGACTGACACAACCTATCAAGATAAAGGTCACCTACCCCTCCATGGAATTCCCCTAATGTGCTTTAAATTGGGTATACAAGCTCACCTGGTTATCTCCATCTTGGTAAATGGTAGACTCTCCTTGCTTTTGCATACTATTTGCATCTGGGGTATAATTTTTCATTGAATCATGGATCCTTTCACTTCATAAAATCATACTACTGTTGTTTCAGTGGGCCTAATTTTGGTTGGCAGTTCAGTATTTTAACATGCAAGATGCAGAACTACCTAAGACCAAAGTGTTTTTTCTTACTTATTAGCTGTCATACCATATTCTAGCTCTAGGAAAGCTAGGAATCAAGTAGAACATTTCTTAGTCTGTTTGAAATTGATTTCTCTATGTCCTACAACCAAAATGTATAGTGTTTTTAGTCAATAGGATCTTACCATGTAACTTTTATGGGTAACTGAGGGAAAGCCAATAGTTGTGTTATTTTTGAAACCTTTGGGGATTCTTTGACAAAAGACTCATAGGAAGGTATTCCATAACATGCTATGGGGCTTTTATTTAATAACCAATATCTTCTGGGAATCACACTGCCCATCTATGCAAGGTAAATCTTTCCAAAAACTTTACACTATATTTGAAATTAGATATCTCCTGTTAAATTTCAATAATTGTTTCTTACATTCTTACTTTTAGTTAACCATTCTACTATCCGGTTTCTCTCCCACAACCTCCTGCTGCTACTTCAACTTAATCTTTTAGCCCCAAGTATTTTCCCTTCTTTTGTTTCATGTATCTCTTAGTGTTTAGCTTTTGGTTTTATTTTGAGACAGGGTTTCCCTGAGTAACCCTTGCTATCCTGAAACATGCTCTGTAGACCAGGCTGGCTTAGAACTCAGCGATCCAGCTTCCTCTGCATGTGCCCACACACCCAGCTTATTCACTACTACTTATCTTTTTTTTTCTAGTCGGTTCATGAGATCATTTGCCTCTATATGGTTTTCTATAACTTGGCTTTAGGTTTGCACCCTCTCCAACTCATAGTGCCCTCTCCTACCACCATGTTTTACTTCTCTATTTTCTTTTTACTTTCAATCTGTTATCTTGCTTCACTTTGTGTGTCCTCCAAAAAAGACTACTTTCTAGTTTCCAGGCTTTAACTAATCCTCAGTTTTAAAAGAACTTCTTTTAGTACTCTGTGTTTGAGAAGTTAAAGGAGTCCTTTGGGTTTTCTCTGACAATCAAATCTAATGCAAGGCAAAGGCAATAAGTACCCTACCAAAATCCTTACATGCATGATTTGTTAATTACAACTGCAATAAACCATAGTAACAGAATGACCTTATGCATCTGCTGATCCTTAGCTACACATGTGACTCAAACACATGAATGAATAAAACATTTTATATTTTCTGAGACTATATACAGAGAGTCAAGCAAAGTGGTAGGCATTTTTTTAATGAACAATGAAAAATTTATTTGAGCATCTGTCTGCTTCCAAATAGCCAGATGTTTTTCATTAGGCAGCAGAGCTCTCCACAAATTCAAGTTTAATACCTTTTTCACCCATGGGGAGATTTTAATGTCTTTCTCCTCCTGAATAACCCAAGCCAAATGAGATTCACAGTGACTAGATTGAGTGTCTAGCTCCACATAATATTCTTGTGAGTTTTTGATGGAGGAGTCATTGTATCTCTTCTGTGTCTAGAAGTGATTTGGAGAGTTTCTGAAAGGTATTCTTCTTTAGACATTCCATGTCCTACCCTATCCCACTCCACCCCCACATAAACAAAAACAAATCCCAAAATACAAAAGAAAACAAACTAACTTAAAAAACAAAAAGCCCTTGGACTGGATTCCTAAACACATTCTCTTGTGATATGGATAAATTATATATGAGAGAACAAAAGAAAAGATACACCAGAGAGGTACAATTACTGCTAAAAGTATCTATGTTGTTCTGTGTACATTGCTAAACCGCATTTTTTGGTCATAAATACCTTGGGTTATGATTTTAAAGTGTCCAAATTTAGGCACACTGAGTTTATTCCATGAAGACTACAAAATGAAGACTACTATAATGAAATAGTCAGGGTGAATATAAAGGTAAGTATCTGAAATATGAGCGTTCAAGGGAATGATGAAGGAGCATCATGAGTTGAAATCAAGTCTGGATTGCAAAGCAGATTCCAAGCCATTCTCAACTTCAAAATGAGATGGATCATCTCCAAAAATGTAGGCTAATCACAGAGTACTCGCTATTTATCATGTGCAAGGCCTCAAGTTTAACTTCAAGTGTTGAAAAATACAGTTAAGTTGAAAGATTACAATATTAATTTTTCTGTGGCTTTCCATTTAAGTTCTTTCTGTAATAAAAAAAAATGTTTTCCAACTGTTAATTTGACCATAAAAAATGAGTTTAGTAACTGGAATTAATTTTTCTCTTAAAGTTTATCATATGATATGATAATTTTCTCCTGTGTGTTATGAAGCATATATGCATGAACCCTCAAATTAACATTTAAAAGAAAAACGTGAGTCTACAGTATATTTATAAAATGTGATAATTTCAAGCCATGAAATAATTGTTTCCTCTGAAGACAAGAATGGAAAGTGTTGGACAAATTTCTAATATATTGTAAATTTTTACATTAAAACCTGAACTGTAGGTTGATATATAGATAAATCTTGTTTATTCCCTACTAAATAGTTGGGGAAGTTATTGAGCTACTTAAAGAAAGGGGAAGAATTTCATTTTTAGCCTGTGCATGAGAGTAATGGGAACACTTATTCAATAAAATAGTTAAATTCTTGATCCATCTCTTACTTTAAGTTAAAGTCATCATTTGCTTTCTGTAGATATTTGAAAGTTTAAATTACCATAATGGCCTTTAAGATAGATTATGATCTAACTTATCCTATGAGATAATATGTAGATAAGGCCAGTGGGAAGTGATGGGGGTCATATGCCAATCATGGGAATATTTTCAGAACCTTCCAGCACTCATACTGGAAGAGAACTCTGTGCACAGCTCCCCACCTGTCATTGTCACTTGCTGTCAGTCATCTGAAATGAAACTTATCCCGAGTGATGGCATAGCGATGGCATTATATCTACCAGACATACAGGTGAACCAGCTTCTTTTGGGGAGTATTGAGCTTCACTGAGTTAATTTGGAACTTCTAGGTAAAACAGTATGACTATTCACTCTGCTTTATCTCTTAGGGAGTCCATTTATAAACTTAGTACAAAACATGAAATAAAGTCAGTGGGTTAGTCAGTACAAAAGAAAACTGATGTTACTGCAACTGGAGAAGATAGGTGTAGGCAAGAAACAGATCTGGAATCTAAGATGAGTGGCTACTTTACTATTCAAGATCTGTCACAGTCTTCAGAGAAGATGAAGGCACAGAGATTAGGATTTATTACTATACTGGAAGTTAAGAACATGTGATCCCAGAGTCCACAATACCTATCAGTCAGGTCTTGAAAAAGGTGAAGATATGTCTGAAGTCTCAGACTTGAAGACGTGTATGCGGTTTGAGAAGAGAATTTCAGTGTTTTGTTACTAGTTCAGTTCCCAGAATCTATGTTCATTGGTTCATAATTGAATGTACCTCCAGATGTTGGGCATCTGAAGCTTCTGACCTTCAGGCATACTTAAATTTACCACACACACACATACACGTATATACACACAAGCATACATACACACACAAACACACACACACAAATACAAATGAAAACAATATAATGAAAAAGAAAGGGAATATTTCAAAAGTTGTGAAACACAATTCACATGTGTTTCCATGCAGGCTATTTTCACATATTATTCCCAAGATCAGAATATAAGTCCTGACTAGAAATATGTGAGAAAATTAAAGTTGAAAATAAAATAGACGAATGTTGTTTGTGTATCTTTTTTTCTGTTTTAACAGTGTTATAGCTTGTATAATCAGGAATACAGTTTATTTTTGGTTTATTAAATATGCAAGAATAACAGTAGTCCTGCTTTGAATTTTAACTCATTATGTAGGTCTCACTGTGAATTGCCTTCTCTCATTATTTTATTCTCCTTTAATGTGATGGAATTAAAGCCTATAGAACTAGAAGTGTTTTTATTTTATTCAGGTTCTTTGGTAAGAACAAACGTTGTCCATCCTCCTGCTGGTCACAATTAACTTGTGCCTCATTTGTCTTTCCCTTTCATTTCTGCTACATGTATAATGAGCTTTCCAAAATAAAGCATTTACCACTCTCCTCATCTGTTTATGAGAAACAACTAGGCATTTTTTTTCTTGTCACTTATAGGTGATAAGCCTATATATGAACAGCATAGAGACATAAAGACCATACGCATCAACAAAAAAGTTCAATGAGGTCACTGGGTCCATGAAGTCTATGTGAGGGCACACTTTACGTGTGAAAATGCATGAATGACAATTAAGCATAATAACTATATAATTAAAAGTATTATACCAAATGCCAACTCAAAACCCGTCTTTTTGATATCTAGCAAAGGTTTCCTTCAGCAAAAATGCAAAACTATTTGCATTCATACACAGGACATTTTAATATAGTAAAGACATTTTCAGATTAACTCAAGTGTAAAGAATTTGTTTGGAGACCAAACATCTATATGAGAGGGGTTAGAAATGAGCATAGTTTCAAATTTTAAGAGAATATTCAAGTGTGTATACATTCAAACAACAAAAATGTAAAGAGGGACAGAGAGGTAGAAGAAGAGAGATATCATTCTGAACAACTATTTATGAAGCTTCCTTATCAGAATCTAAACATTTTTGGAGAGAAGAATAGTGAATATCTAAATATAAATGAAAGACAACTTGCAATATTTGGACACTATAGTGGTATGATATAAAAGAACATTAAAAAGAAGAGAAATAATACACATTCCAAAGATTTCTAACAACATAATTAAACATAATGAACATGAAAATTTAAAGATATATGTTTAGTTTAGCTTCAATTGGGTCAGATAGTACATTCTAGAATGTTCCATCTATTAAAGATGTATCCAGGTACCTTATGACACAATTTCAAATTAAACTGTTCAAGATAAATGTACAACACAAATTCAAAAAATAAAATAAGGAATCTCTAATGTCTTGGTATATATTTTATTTGTTTGTCTATTTATTTTCATTATTTTTATTTTTTTACAGTTCAGTTTTTATCCTCTTCCTGGTCTGCCCTCCAACAGTTCCTGATCCCATTCTTCTTCCTGGCTGTCTCCAAGAGGACACTCCCTGCCCACCCCTGGCAGGCCTCCTCACTCCCTAGGGCCTCAAGTCTCTTGACACTGAGCCACCAACCAGGCAGCATACACTAGCTGGTATGAGGCCGAACACATATACAGCAGAGGTATATGTTTTATTAAGGCCTAGGTAACTGTTGCCTGGCAGTGATTAATTGCACGCTTAAAAGCTCTGTAGGATTCTGGCTCAAGGTTGCAGTCTCAGCTCTCAAGTCTCGTCTGCATCCCTGGACTAATGTTCAATAAACTCTCTGTCTGACTGAGATCCATGTTCCTCTGATTTGCAAGGCAATTCCTGGTCTCCAAAAGTTTGATAAAAGTCAATGTCAGAGAAATAAAAATGATGTTTCAAATAAAATGCATACAAAGCTTATAGTAGCTTTAAAGCTGATAGCTTGAAACAAACTAAAATATTATTAATTTAATAGGTATACAAATGCCTATATTCTACAGCATAATACCACTTGTCTTCGGTAGGGTTACTATTACTGTGATGAAGCACCATGACTGAAATAACCTCGGGAGGAATAGGTTCATTTCTTTTACAGTTCCATATAACAATTCATTATCAAACACAGTGAGGGCATGAACTCAAGCAAGGCAAGATCCTGGAGTCTGGAGCAAATTCAGAGGCCACAAAGGAGTGCTACATACTGGTTTGCTTCTCAAGGATCGCTCAACTTGCTTTCTTATAGAAGCCAGGACTACCAGCCCAGAAATGATACCACCAACAATGGGTTGTGCCCCCCACATCCCCATAGTAATTGCTAATTACGAAAACACACTACAGGCTTTCATATAGACAGATCTTTTGGAGGCGCTGTGGTGGTTTTAATATGCTTGGTCCAAGGAGTGACACTATTCTTGTTGAAGGAAGTGTGTCACTATAGAGGTGGGCTTTAAGACCTTCCTCCTAGTCATCTGAGAGCCAGTCTTCCTTGTTTGCTTTCAGAACATGATGTAAAACTCTCAACTCCTCCAGCACTATGCCTGCCTGTATGCTGCCTTGCTTCCTGCCATGAAGCTCTAAAACTCTAAGCTAACCCCAGTTAAATGTTTGCCTTCAGAGCAACCTGTGGACCTGTGGGTATTCGATGCCCCAGTGTAGGAGAATGCCAGAGTGTGAAGGCAGGAGTGGGTGGCTGGGGAGATGGCATAGGGGGTTTCCGGAGGGGAAACCAGGTAAGGGGATAACATTTGAAATGTAAATAAAGAAAATATCCAATAAAAGAAAAAAGTAAACAAAAACAAAAACTAGTTTCATTATAAGTTTGAAAAACTAGCTTTTGTTTTCTTCTTTGTTTGCTTTCAGAACAAGATGTAAAACAGGAAATAAATATTTGGTCAGGTATTAATCTTAATGTAACAACATGTAAACAATTCTGCTATAACTCCTTAAATCTTATCAATCTGTGACATGAACTCTTGCCTTAAACTTACTATGAACTTACAGAATGTAAATATGCTTAGAAAACCATGTGGTTAATATCCTGAGACAGTATAAGAACTAAGAACAATAAAGTGGCAGTGCAGTCTTCTTCAAGTTCAAAAAAAGATAAAAAGAAAAAGAGTCGCCTTGTTCATGTCTCTTCACAGCAATGGAAGCCCTAACTAGGATAGGCATCTTCTCAACTGAGGCTCTCCCCTCTCTGATGACTTTAGCCTGTGTCAAGTAGGCATAAAACTAGCCAGTAAACCACACTAAGTGAAATAAGCCAGTCACAAAGGCAACATATTGTATATGTCTTTATGAAAACATCCAGAATTGGAAAATATGTAGAAAGAGAATTGATGATAACCAGCAGCTGAGCAGGAATAATGGCATTGAGGGTGAAAAGTGGCTTAAAAGTAGTTTGTAAGGGGTCTCTCTGGGATAATGAAAGTGTTCTAAAGTGAGAGAGTGGTTATGTTTTTAACAGATGTATGAATTCATTAAAAACATTTAATTTTGTGCACCAAGTACAGGAAAATTATATTTAAATGGAACCTTATCAAAATGGAAAAATACAAGTCAAAACTCGATGTGGCTGATATTTTGCTCAATGCATGCCTACTTTTGCATGAGATTCCTGGAGGAGAATGTAAAGATCTGTATTAGTGTTTCAGGATTTTTTTCTGGTTTTATCTGATTAGCTTGTGTTTTGTGTATTTGGGGCTCTTTAAGCTAATAACAAAGTAATTATGTGTTGAGTATAAATTAAAAATGATTTGATGACATAAAAAATAGAAACTGTGAGTACTAATTAAGCACTGTCCTATAAATAATTTTTTATATATTAATTTAATACAATGGGGATAAAAGCATCATTTATTTATAATATATGAATTTTGTTTGCAGTGCAGTAGATAAGGTTATATTAAAATACAGAGAGATATACATGAAGGTTTTAACATGGTTGATGTAAATATGTGCTTCAAATATTCATATAGTTATATTAATCATTAGGAAATGAGAAATGCTTTCATCCTACTTTTAGACACTGACGTTAGATAATTTAGATTCCCATGTACATATGCACATCTTATCAGGAGTGAAAACAATTCATTTATGATAAACTTCCTAGTCATGATAGTTACTTCTCTATTGAAAAATATAGTGTTTAATTTTTTAAAAATAATATACATCTTTAGCTACTTGCTTTTCAACTAATAATAAATTATGTAAATTATTACTTTTACTGTTTATTTTCATTAGCATACAAATACTTTATTTCATCAAGGTTCCTGTTTGTTTGTTTTGTTGTTTCTTTTCCCTGTTCTTCAGCATCTCCTTTTCCCCATTTCATGTTGCTTGTGTGCTTTTGCTCTTCTCCTACTGCCACTACTTAGGTGCTTGAATATGCATGGCCCAGGGTGGCATTATGAGGAGGTACTGTTTTGTTGCAGTAGATGTGGCCTGGTTGGAAGAAGTGTATTACTGCTGGGGTGGGCAATATAGGAGAAATATTTTATATTTTATAAGCTGTTGTCAAATACATTGATCTCCAATACAGAGGTAAATATTACTTGTTGTTTCTTTTCCTTTAGTTTAAACAAGTAAATTTTAAAGGTGAAAATAAATAAAACAATTTAAGACGGATGTAGGTCCTTGTAATCACAGATAAGCTCCAGGGAAAACAGGAATGTTAAACACAAAGCGTTGTCTCTCCAGAGAGAGAGAACGAGATGTAGAACCCATTTTCTGTCCAGAAGCCTAAGAGTGGAGGTGGTTAATAGCTTGGCGACCTCTGTGCTATCTGCATGGGCAGGTCACACCCATCTACCCCCAGAGGCTTATCTTCAGTTTGTTTATCTCAATCTATAACACCCCCCCCCCCACAAACACACACACCAGATTCTTATCAAGAGTGTCGCTTATCTTGAGACTGCTTTCTCAGTTAATCTATAGAACCTATCTTTATAAAATTGTCCCTTGTACTTTACAAGAGTTCCAATGTAATCTTGTCTTCAGATTTGTTGTGCACATGGAATTGAGTTAATTTTCACTAGGAACCTTTTTTCAAAATGTGCTATACTTAAATATGCCTAAAATAAACGACTGGTGTCAGACTATGTTTGAACCAACACCTGCTACTGAATTCTGTTTAACCGGGCTTCCTTCTTGCCTCTCTCAGATACACACTATGTTCCCTGTGATCTTTGCAGAAATACGCACCCCCCCCAACATACACTCAAAAGATATCTGTATGATACTGTATTATTTATAATATATAAAATATTTCATTGACGTTGCAAAAGGCTTGGGCTCTACTAGACAAAAAATATGTAGAGAAAAATGCCAGCCATAGAATAATACCTATCCCTAGGAGACATAAAAATTCAGGCTAAACAAGTGTATCATAACCTTTAAAACTACAAATACAAAAGTTAATAGTAAGTATGATTGGCATACATTAAAATTGCTACATACATTTTTATGAAACAAAATAAACTCTAGACGGAAAAAAAACCCTTTGAATGAAAGTGTTAATGCTTATTTCAGAAATCTTGTTTTCAAATTAACAACATTAAAGAGCATCAAAATTTACACTCTTCAAATGCAATCACACTTTTGAAAATGTAAGTTGTTGATAAGTTATTCCCCACCAATGAAATGAACTGATTCAAGCCAAATTAAAATATATAAAGGCAGGTTTATTGAGAAGCTTCTCTTGATGTAGATTCAATGGTCCCAAGAAATGAGGCCAGGGAAGTTGCCATGGGGAAGGAGAAATAGTGGAGGGGGAAAAGAAAATGAGAAAGAGCCTGTACATGAAGAGAGAGAGAAAAACGCAACAAGGGAGAGAGAAGGAGGGGAAAACACAGATGTCTGGATTATATAAGGAAGAGCTTCTAGGGAAGGGGAACATGGGCCCCTTGGCTGCAAAGTTCAGGACGGAGGGCAGGGGTATGCCAGCCATGCCCTGTAACAGGTAGGGACTGAAGGATGCTGGGAGAACATGAAAACCAGGTCTCATTTGGTAAGAAAAATATGGACCTCAACAGTTTGTATGAATCCCAACAATTATTTATCAATTATATGAATAAAAGTAAAAAAAAAGTAAATATTTAACTAAAAGTTGAAGAATTGACTACAAGATGCTCTTGTCATTCAAAGCAATGTATAGAAAGATAATGGCATATATTTATGCTTAATCATACATTATTTACATATTTATATTGAAAATGTAATATACAGTGGTAATTTCACTTAACGTTCAACTTAAAGATAGAACAAATGACTGGATACATTCATAAATACATACATACACTAGTAAATAAACAGATAACAGGTAGCATGATTTCTATGGTTTCTGTGTCCAAAATATGTGGCATCACCATCAATGGGCTCTTAAAATCCTCTTCTGCCGGATAGTAGCCTGTGTTGTTTTGGTACCTCTCGAGGCAGCCTTGCCAACTAGTAGGAGACTATCTGACACTTGGCACTAGAATATTGGTTTGAAAACCTATGGCTTTAGGGAATAGTATTATCCACTCTATGTAGGGTACTTGGATTCAAACTCTTTTCTTTGTTAAATAGTATTTTCATTAGCATATAAATTAGTAGGGTTCTCTATGCTTTTTCATTCATCCATAGCTTTCTTTGTCTCTTACAAATTCTGCTTTTCTCTGATTCCTGCTTGCACCTCATCTCGATTAAAATATACTAGCTGTAGACCTCTTCTACTTCCATATCATAAATATCCAACCCACCCCATTCCCTCCCCCACTTCTTAAGACCTGCACCATGGCATGCAACCATGTACATACAACACACACACACACACACATACACGCACATACACGCACCACACACACACTATATATATATATTCATTTCTGGCTTGCTGGATTCATTCCAACTTAAAGGTTTCTACCTGAGAGACAAAAAATATTAAATATATTTTTCTACTCCTAGATTACCCCACACTGTGTGACAATTTCTAGTTTCATGTATTTTACTGAAGAGTTGACAAGCTCTGGAATGAAACATGGAGGCAAACATAAAAAAGATACTTTTTAAAGTACTGCTGAAAACAAACAAACAAACAAACAAATAAAGAGTAGTTTTATGCTTGATACTTAGAGTATTGATTACATATTTGGAAAGGTACAGATAGCTGCTAAAAGATTCATCCTTGAGAGACCGTTACTCCACAGCAGGCAGGTCTATCGGTCCTCCTGAACCCGCACAGAAGCCACCAAGGTTGCCATGCCGGAGAACGTAGCTACCCGAAGCGGGGCCGCCGCAAGGCCGGGCAACCGCAGGAAAGGCGCCTACCAGGACCGCGACAAGCCGGCCTAGATCCGCTTCAGCAACATTTCCGCGGCCAAAGCGGTTGCTGATGCCGTTAGAACAAGCCTTGGACCTAAAGGAATGGACAAAATGATTCAAGATGGAAAAGGCGATGTGACCATTACAAATGATGGTGCCACCATTCTGAAACAAATGCAAGTGTTGCACCCAGCAGCCAGAATGCTGGTGGAACTGTCTAAAGCTCAAGACATAGAAGCAGGGGATGGCACCACGTCAGTTGTCATCATTGCTGGCTCTCTTTTAGACTCCTGTACCAAACTTCTGCAGAAAGGTATCCATCCAACCATCATTTCCGAGTCATTCCAGAAAGCTCTGGAAAAGGGTCTTGAGTTCCTTTATGACATGTCTCGACCTGTGCAGCTGAGCGACAGAGAAACTTTGTTAAATAGTGCAACCACTTCATTGAATTCAAAGGTTGTCTCTCAATATTCAAGTCTACTCTCTCCAATGAGTGTCAATGCGGTGATGAAAGTGATTGACCCAGCCACAGCTACCAGTGTAGACCTTAGAGATATTAAAATAGTTAAGAAGCTTGGTAGGACAATAGATGACTGTGAGCTGGTGGAAGGCCTTGTTCTCACGCAGAAAGTGGCAAATTCTGGCATAACAAGAGTTGAAAAGGCTAAAATTGGGCTTATTCAGTTTTGCTTATCTGCTCCTAAAACAGCTATGGATAATCAAATAGTAGTATCTGATTATGCCCAGGTGGATTGAGTACTTTGAGAAGAGCGAGCCTATATTTTAAATTTGGTGAAGCAAATTAAGAAAACAGGATGTAATGTCCTTCTCATACAGAAGTCTATCCTAAGAGATGCGCTTAGTGATCTTGCATTACATTTTCTGAATAAGATGAAGATTATGGTGGTTAAGGACATTGAAAGAGAAGACATTGAATTCATCTGTAAGACTATTGGAACCAAACCAGTTGCTCACATTGACCAGTTCACTACTGACATGCTGGGTTCTGCTGAGTTAGCAGAGGAAGTCAGTTTAAATGGTTCTGGAAAACTATTCAAGATTACAGGTTGTACAAGCCCAGGCAAAACAGTTACAATTGTCGTACGTGGTTCTAACAAGCTGGTGATTGAAGAAGCTGAGCTCTCCATTCATGATGCTCTCTGTGTTATTCGATGCTTAGTAAAGAAGAGAGCTCTTATTGCAGGAGGTGGTGCTCCAGAAATAGAGTTGGCCCTCAGACTGACTGAGTATTCTCGAACACTGAGTGGTATGGAATCCTACTGTGTTCTGCTTTCGCAGACGCTATGGAAGTCATTCCATCTACACTAGCTGAAAATGCTGGCCTGAATCCCATTTCTACAGTAACAGAACTAAGAAACTGCCATGCCCAAGGAGAAAGAACTACAGGCATTAATGTCCGAAAGGGTGGGATCTCCAATATTTTGGAGGAAATGGTTGTTCAGCCTCTGTTGGTGTCAGTCAGTGCTTTGACCCTAGCAACTGAGACTGTGCGGAGCATTCTGAAAATTGATGATGTGGTGAATACTCGATAATCTGGATAAGGCTGGCGACTGCTCCAGACTGAACACGAGTGCTGTGGCTAGAATGGAAGGAGACGGCGTGCTCCTTGTCTGGAAGCTTGCTTCTTCAGAATTTTTGAACGTTGTCTTTCAGTTGGCATTTGTTTGAAATTGTATCGAAACAGTTTAATGAAAACATTAAATATTTGGTTTTAAACTCCAAAAAAAAAAAGATTCATCCTTTCCCACCACCTCCCTCATTGTCATCTTCCAAACAGTATCTAGGAAAACAAGTTTTGATACAATTTTTTAGCTCTATTAGGATTCCCTAGATTCTAGCAATAACTGGTAACTTAAGATGTGGGCTGGAGGTATAGACCAATGGTACAACATATGTCTATCATGTGAGAACTCCTATCTCTTCTGCCAATTATGTTCGCCAACTTTATGCCTACTCTCATTTCCCCTTCTGTCAGGTTCTTTTGTTAAGAAATATGGGTTTGTTCAAGAAGTAATTGACACATTGGAAAGCTACTGTTCCTTGATTTATTGCCCCAGTACCCTTAGTAAATGTTTGTTATCACCTTGCACCTCTGTCTTTGTATTTCCTTTGCCTATTTCTCAAAACAATCAATCTGAAGTAGACTGTGAGGCTGAATCTTGGACAGTGAGAAAGAGTCTTCTCATTGATATATAATTGTTCTGTTAGATATAAACTAAGTCAGAGGTTCTTGTGGTACAAAGTCCTTGCTTGTAGGGTTTGGGTCATGGAGCACCTTTGCAAAAAAGTTTATTTTGCTTTATTTGTGTTACTTCGTGTGCCACTGAAAAAAATACTTTTCAAGCAATGTTCAAAACCATACGTATGGTTTTATGCCATGCTAAATAAATTCATAAACAAGTCAAAAAATAAGCATGGAATACTTATTTAAGGTTTTATAAAACCTTAAAATTAGTTAAAGGCTAGAGAGTAAGAACCCAATAAATGAAAAGATGTGTTGTCTTCTTGGATAGAAAATAATTAATAATTTTACAAAATTAATTCTTTTACATTAACTAGCATATCTATAATAATCGATATACTATACTATAAAATAGTATGTGATTCATGCACTGTCAATCAAAATTGGGTCTTGATTTTTTCACTTAATTGAGTGAATTGTGATATACATAAATATAAACACAAAAGAGAGGTTAAACATCCTAATGTATGAAGCAAAAAATAACATTATTAATTTGCTCATAAGGAATTAACCCATGAAAGAAACCATACATTTATAAAATTGATATGAGTAAAGAAAAAAAATTTTAAAGCAGACACCTGATCATACAGTTTTCAAGATAGTCTATAACAATGAATATTTATCCTGAACAATCCACTCTCAGAAACTGTAAACGTGCATCAGGACTCAGAGAAGAAACCAAAGTATGTGTCTTTTAATAATGAATACGGGTTTAATTTTGTAAACTAATCTAATCTTAGAAGGGATTCTCATATTCCACTTCTTTACCAATGACAATATAAACTTCTTATTCTAATAAAGTTTGGCTTTTAACAGTTTGTGGCAAATTTTTTAAAAATAAAATAATTTTACATTATTTGCTATTGTAAAAATTGTATTTATTTACTGCTTGTATATATGTGGTGTGTGTGTGTGTGTGTGTGTGTGTGTGAGAGAGAGAGAGAGAGAGAGAGAGAGAAAACACACATACACATGCGTACATCCTGACACTAGTGTATAGAAGTAAAAGGTCAACTTCCTGGAATAGGTCTGTCCTTCTACCAGGTGGATCCTAGGTATCATACTCAGGTTGTCAGCCTTGGCATCAACAACTTTTACCCACTAAGCCATCTCTCCGGGCCTCTTTCTGATTCTTTTAAATTAAACTCAGGGCCTTATCATTTTATAATTCACAGTCTTTCATGTTTTTACACAGTCACCTTAGTGATATTTGTGCTCTAATGTCAGTGATCTCAGGTATGTGTTACCTGGAGGATGATTTACTTATTTAAAGTATTCGTTTCTCATTTCTGTCATTTTAGTATACACTTGAATTTATCTAGTTCTACTGGTGGATGCATCATTTAAAAGTAAAACAGGTCTTGTTCAATATACACCTTGAAGCACCACATAACTTTCCTATATCACTGTATAGATATCATATGAATTTTTTTAATGGGCTGGAAGTTTTGTTGTCTGTATTGTTGAGTGAGTGCTTTTCCTCCCGGCCCAAGTTCTTGGAATAATGACTCTGAGACTAACATACATTTACAAATACCTACTCCATAAGCTTTGTCTTGTTCTCTGACTAGCTCATATCCCATTTAGTCTAATCTAAGTTTTGTCACATGGCTGATTACTTCTGCTCAGCTTCTGTGCTTCTGATCTCCTCCATGTGCCTTGGCAAATTCCCAGAATTTAGTCTCCCTACTAGATGTCTCACCTTCTAGTCTACCCTTTCCTATAGTTGTGGTTTTTTTTTTTTTTATTGATAAGTGGTGTATCCATACAATACACAAGATATTCTCTCTACACTGTATTTTTTATTAAAATATTTGAAAATATTATCTCTATTTCCATTGCCATATCTCAGGATTTTGTTTCTTTTCATGCAACTGACTGTTTGGGTTGTTTGTTTGTTTGATTGATTTCTTATCAAACCCATTTTTTTCATAGAAATGATTTACTTATTAAACACTTAAATATGTTGCTTAATTTTACAAGTCTCTGGAACCTTGTCTGAAATAACAAATTTAAGCAGCACATGACTAGTTAAAGGGGAAAACATGCAAAGGTTTTCTAAAAATTTATTTTACAAGTTAACTATGCTTTTTATAGAAAAGCAGAATGCTTAGCTCTCTGCCACATAGATTAAGTATTTAAATATTTTAGTACATTTCTTTTGGATTTAAGTTAATGTTCTTAGGGAGGCCAGTATGTATGTTTATTAAAATTATATTAAAATATGCATACTCATGAAATATCATACCAGTACTATGTTTATTTTAACAATATGTGTTAAATATCTTCAATTTTCATATGTTTATCATGATAGAAACTAACATGTCATAGTATTTTTCTTTGTTAATGGGTTTCTCCTTTTTAAGCAGGATTTCTTCTAAAGATTATAGTTCAGCTTCTCTGATATTACATATCAAATCTTATTAAAACTCACATTTAATACCACTTAACCCACAAACTATTATAATATAACTCAAATACGAGACATCTTCATTTATTCACATAATGTTCATCTCTTCAATTTTTATCAGTCTATTATTTATTAAAGTTGTATGAATTACCTATTCATTTTTCTACTCTCACAGAATTTCCTGAGTCATAACTCACTACTACTATAGTTTTATGATATACATTACATATTCCAGAATAATAGTAAATAAGTTTCTAAATTATGAAGACTTTTACAAAATTTTTAATAATTTTTGAAAGGTAGCAATTTAAAGACACTCCTATTTTAGAGATATGCAAAATAATTTTGATGGCTACAAAATGCAGCATATAAGGTATTGGGATTCAAATATATTTGAAGAAGGAATCTCTCTTTTTCTGTACATTTCTTAATATGAAACTATGATTAGTCTTTCAAAAGCAGAAGAAATGACAGATAATTTTATTGAAGCTGCTGCTGTTATCTTGGGAATGAATACATTAAATGGCACAATTCTCCCTCAGCTAGATTGCAGGAGTTGATTTCTCAAAGGTGGCTTCGTTTGATGTCAAATTAGGGCATTCATCTGTTAGAAATCAAGACCATTTTCCACCAGATACAAAGCATCATATCCATGTATAATTTAAGCATATCATCAGTCAAGGATCGCATTAACAGGAAGAGAATTGTCAGGATTATGTCAATTAATTGTGACACTGACTCCTAAGCTGTCCCTTCTAACAACTTACTGACTTCCACTTCTTAACTTTTCCATAAATAGGAAAATCCTAAGTTAAATGTTTCAAGGAATCATTTTTCTATTCTTTGTGTGTTTACAAACAAACAAACAAACAAACAAAAACAGTTCACATATTTGTAGTTTTAATGATTTCTTTTTCTGTTCCACATCTAGAATTTTAGCTTTACCTGTGTGTAGGTTGTTACATTTTACTCTTCAGTAGGTAAGAGGGCTGAAAAGATGGTTCAGGGCTCATGAACACTTGTTGGTTTTGTAGAGGACCCACGTTCAGCAGCTAGCACCTATGTAAGGCACCTCACACTACTTGTACCTCCAACTCAAGGAGATCCAATAATGCCATCTGGTCCCTGCAGGAGCCCTCATGCATATACGCACATATGCATACATGTATACACATTTACACACACAATCAGAGTGAGAGAGAGGAGGAGATGAATATACAACAAAATACATTTTTAAAAGAAAAAAGATGTGTATGAAAATAGAAGAGACAAAAAGGGGAAGAAAAAATTAAGAGTAATTAAAGGTCCATCTCAAATCTGTCGAATCAACAGTTTTAGAAAGGATAAAACCCAAAGTGTGTGTCCACTGCACTGAAATTAAGTTTTCAAAAAAATAAAGGTAATTGTAAGGATTTGACATATTTATGTAGCTTATGTGGAAGATCTGAGAATTTCAGTGAATGACTCGCTATTCTGAACATTGACATTGTCATACAGAAATTCAGTGTCATGTTATTAGAAGGTTATTTTGTTGTTTTTTGTTTTATTTTGTTTTGTTTGTACTTTGTCCTTTTTTTTCAAGCTGCAGATGGTTCATATTTCAAAGTCAATTAAACTCCATAGTTTATATAATACATTACAAAGGCAGCTAAAGTAACACAATATTAAGTTTTAGGCAAGTCCAATGTCATATAGAATGAGACCCTATCTCTACAGAAAAAAAAAGGAAACAACAACAAATACAGCTAGAATATAGGGCAAGGCAAGCACTTAAGGAAGATACAGCGAGACCTGGGAAGGATTTACAATATTGACATGAAACCCCATTTAATACTTCAGAAAATGTTCTGGATTCATTGTCCCTGGTTCATATATATATATAAACATATATATATATATATATATATATATATATATATATATATATATAGACACCATTTCCATAAAAATATAGAATAATATTTTGATATTTTAATCAATTCAAACTATTTTCATTTAGGATTGTGATGTAAGAGAGACTTTTTACTTAAATGTGAGGAAATTTCACCTTTAAGGTACTTTAAAAATGAATGAGCATACAGCTTATTTATAAACATTGTGATTATGTATTCAATTCCCTTCATTCACAAGTTTCCTTGAAATGAAAAGATGAGTTAAAAGGGAAAGAAGCCTGACATTTATGGAAAAAAAAGAATATTGAAATGCATGTCAAATAATCATGTAAGTGCGAATTGAAAAAAGAACTTAGAATCTGGTAGTGAGAAACCTTCAAAGTGAATACAGACATCCAGAAGGAAGAGAAAACAGAACTCAGAAATAAGAAGCAAATAGCATAAAATGGTAAAAGTATAAAAGTAAAACAAGCTCACAGGAGAAGATGCCCCTTCAGAGTGGGAGGATTCTCAGTGAAATGAAAAACCTGACCATATTTGCTGGCCTAAATTTAATCTGTATGGGTGCAGCTGTGTAAAAATAAAGGCCTATTGCAGTGGTTCTGTGTTTGGTCAAGAACCATGTATATGAGCGAATTTCTCAAATACAGGGCAAGCCGTAGTAAAAGATAGATACATACATTCATATATAACAAAACATCAAACCAGCAACTGAATACATCCAGCAGAAATTGACTGGGAAGCCCTTTTAAGGCAACCAGCTCTAGTTACCTGTTGAGTCGTAAGCAAAGCAGAGCTCCATATAAAGTCTCCAAGTGAAAGACCAAGCAAGAGCAGGATGGTGAGATCACCATTCCAAGAACTTGGCAACACTAAACAGAAATGTGCTTGGAATCCCTGTTTAGGCAGCCTGGTAGTTTTTCTGATAGAGTCCCAGACAGACCACAGTGTATCCTAGGGTGAGGGTTCCAGAAAAAAGGAAAAATACCAAAGGATTGTGTACACCCAACACACAGCAGAAATAACCTGGGAGATTGAGTCAGTAAGCTAGAGTTCCTGACTAACCCTTCTCTCCTTAGATGACTTTCCCAGACTGAAGTTCTGGCTCTTCTTTCCTATGACAGGCACCTTTATATCATGGATAAATAAGAGTAACATCTTTTGGAAGTAGTTTTCTTCTCTGTGTCCTGAAGGGCATGTTTTTATCTTTAGGCCGCACGTTCTTCTCCCCTTTCAGAATGTCACAGAGCTAGGGAGACAGCCCATCTCTGGACAAGGATCAAGGGACACTTGACATAGATGTACTAGCTGCAAAAATGCTTCCAGAGCACCTCTCAGTGAGTTCAAACAAAACACGACATTTTACCAAAATAATGTACATTCTTAGTGGTCTCTGCTTAGAATCTGTTATGGAAATCAGAGCTGAGATGTTTCCTCACAGGATTTCCTTTCTACCACTCTTAAACTCTACTGTGGACCAAATTGTTGGTCATTTTGTGACGTCAGTGCCTCCCATGCAACTGACTGCAGAGCCCGGAGTGGTGGGGACAGAGTGAATTGGCTCCTGCCCTTGAGACAGGGCTCCCAATGTGAACCTCCAGGATGGTAGTCAATGGCTACTGTGGACATAAGGATCGTTTGTGTGATAGTGTAGATATTTCACAATGACTCCATGATAATCAGTGTGAGTCCAGCAGCTGAAGGTGTGGCTAATGTCTCAGCAAAATGGTAAATCCTGGAACCTTCAGGACAGCCCTTGAGGCTATAGGAAAGAGCTTTAAATACACAAGTTCAAAATATATAATTTCTCAACTATGAAAAAATTAAGGATGCAATATGAATTATATGAGGGGCTGCATCAATCTAAAGAAACAAAGGCAGCTACACTATGATCCAGCTTGTCAGAAAGATACAAAGCAGGCAGATTTCTGACTTCAAAGTCAGCTTAAGACAGAGTGAGGTTAGGCCCAGGTGTGGTAGAAATTGTAATTTCAGGGCAGGGTCCTACCCAGCTAGTTTATTGTCTGTGCTTAACAAAGGCAGAAAAATCTCTGATGTCTTTTGCAATGTTAATAAAAACTGTATGTTTTCTGTCTCTTAAGAATCAAAGGGTTGGGGTATGGGATGATGATTTATAAGATAATCAAAAGGAAAGAAACCTGGAGTAAATGACTGCACCCATATGTAAAATAAAATACTGGACCTGTGTTCTGAAGCAGATGATCTATATAGAGAATCTTTTAGGATAAAAAGAAAGAAGTGCTTGAAGAACTGACAGAAACAGAGATAGACAGACAGACAGACACACATACACACACATGCACACACACACACTCTCACACACACATATACACAAGCAAGCCATCCATGGAAACAGATTTCTTAGAATAACAAGCAGAGCACAGGTGTCAGCTCCGATCTGTGATTTGACAACAAGTTGTTCTTTTTCATGCTCCCACATATCCCTTCTCTCAGAACCCCTCTCCATGCCAAGCTGGTCCTTGGCAACTGACCACAACAGAGAAAAATAAAATGGCCAAAATGCAAATGCCTTCCAATCCTACTGATACCCCTCTGTAAAAGATCACTATGAAAATTCAATTGCAGTTACTGCCTATATAATGTGTTAACAGAGGGAAATTCAGATTGTACATATTTACCTGTTTTCTTGTTCATTTATTTATGTATACATTTTGTGGTACTGACAACTGAATCTAGATACCTTGTGCTGGGTAAGCAAACACTCTTAGATGTACCCCCTGTTGTGTTTTATTTTTTTTAAAAAAGAGCCAGGATATGTTTAATGGGGCAAAGTATAGTGAAAAATGAGAGGTGTGCCTCCACAGGCCCATGCCAAGGTATCCCTTCCCCCTGAGGTTATCAGCCATAAAACGGGTATAGTGTAGAATAATTTATTGAGGCCATGGGAAGGGGAGTTGAGAAGGGAGTAGAGGCAGAGAAAGACAGAGAAAGGGAGAGAGAGAGAGAGAGAGAGAGAGAGAGAGAGAGAGAGAGAGAGATCTCCCAGAAACACATGAAGAGAGGTGGAGAAGAATGGGGAGAGAAGGAGAAAGGGGTCAGAGAGAGAAAAGAATCAGAGAGAATAAGAGATCATGGAGGAGGCAAACAACCCCTTTTATAGTAAGCCAAGCCTACCTGGCTGTTGCCAAATAACTTCTAGGCAGAAACTAGAAGGAATGCTAACACCCTGGGCTTCCCCACACTTAAAACAAACAAACAAGCAAGAAAAAATAAAAAAACCTTGACTTTGATGTAGCCGTCCGTGCTGCCTCACATTCAGGGGGCCACTTTGTAACAGCCCATTCTGCTGCTCCAGTCTGCGGATCAGGGCCTAGCAAGAGAGTGTGGGGACGGAGATGTGAAGAATGGAGACAAGACAGTGAGTCTGACCAAGTCTCTTCAAGTCTCCTTTATTGGAAGGAAATCCTGGGTATTTATACCCTTTACCACGTGCCTTGCCCTCGTGAAGGCACTACGTCATGTGCCTAGCAGCGTGGATATCACGTGCACCTAGCTAGCAGTGAGGAGACCACGTGTACCCAGCAGTGTGGATATCACGTGCACCCAGTAGCGTGGAGACCACGTGCGCCTTGCAGCTGGCGGCACTAAACAGCAAAACAAGATATGTGAGAAAAACAAGATGTTTATCAGAGTGTACTCAGCTGTTGCGGGCTGTTGAAAACAAGTCTTTTGTCAGGGTGTATGGCTCGAGATGGATGCAAAGATGATAGCCGCTTTCGGCTAGGTGTTGGCTCCCAACACTTTGAGGAAGATTCTTTAAAAACAGTCCAGGCTGACTTCAAATTTCTTAGGTAGAGCAAGGTTTCCTTGAACTGGTTATACTTCTGCTTCACTCCTTCAACTCTGTAGGAGGAACAGCAGTGCCTTCCCATTCATAAAAATGCCAGGGAACACAGAAGCCAGCAAAGGCAACTCCTGCAGGAGGACCTAAATAAAGACTGCTTGAGAGACCAAAGATTGATGACTCAGACAATGCCAGCCAATCAGGGACTCCTGCTTAGAAGTAACTCGTGTTTGGGACCAGAGATGGATGGATGGAGGGTATAAAGGACATCCCCATGGATTATTAAATGAACTGCAGCAGAGCTCATAAGGGCTTGCTGCAGAGTTCTCATCTGCTCTCAGAATATGTGCCATTGATGATGTACCTCACTAAGGATGATATTCTCAAGTTCTGTCCATTTGCCTGCAAAATTCATGATGTCTGTTTTTAATAGCTGATTAGGATTTCATTGTGTAGTCATACCATATTTTCTCTATCTATTCTTCAGTTGAGGGACATCTAGGTTGTTTCCAGTTTGGGTTTATTATAAATAAAGCTGCTATGAACATAGTCGAGCAAGTGTCCCTGTGGTATATTGGGGCATCTCTTGGGTATGTTCCCAGATGTGGTATAGCTGGTCTTGAGGTAGAACTACTCCAGGTTTTCTGAGAAAACGTCAAATTAATTGTCAATGTGGTTGTACAAGTTTAGATTCCCACCAGCAATGGAGGAGTGTTTCCCCTGCTCGACATCCTTGCCAGCATGTTCTAACACTTGGATTTTTGATCTTAGCCATTCTGACAGGTGTAAAATAGAATCATAGAGTCATTTTGATTTACATTTTCCCTGATGACTAAGGACATTGAACATTTCTTTAAGTGCTTCTTGGCTGTTGAGAATTCTGTTTAGCTCTGCACTCCATTTTCTTTCCATTGAGTTATTTGGATTGTTGCTGTCTAATTTCTTGACTTCCTTATAAATTTTGGATATTAGACCTCTGTCAGAAGTAGAACTGGTGAATATTCTTTCCCAGTCTGTAAGCTGACATTTTGTCCTATTTACAATTTGCCTTACAGAAGCTTGTCAGTTTTATGAAATCCCATTTATCACTTGTTGATCTTAGAGCCTGAGCCATTGGTGTTCTGTTCAGGAAGTTGTCTCCTGTACCACTGTGTTAAGCCTATTCCCCACTTTCAATTCTATTAGATTTAATGTATTCAGTTTTATGTTGAGGTCTTTGATCCACTTGGACTTGAGTTTTTTGCAGGTTGATGAATATGGATCTATTTGCATTCTTCTACATGGATACATCCGGTTAGACCAGCACCATTTGTTGATGCTGCTTTCTTTTTTCCATTGTATGGCTTTGCTTTCTTTGTCAAAAATCAAGTGTCCATAGGTATGTGGTTTTATTTCAGTGTCTTTGGTTTGATTCCATTAATAAACCTGTCTGAATGGGGATGGCAATCAGGTATATAGAGTGGAGGTGTGGAAGTGAGCTGGGAGAAATTAATGAGGGGTGTATATGTAGTAACATATATTAAATTTACTGGCACAAGATTTCTACTTGCCTTAGACCATTTGTGTCCCTGGGTGAAAGATATACATCTTTTATATTTTTAAGTATGCTTTATGAACTACAATAGCTGGACAACTCTTTACCCTCCATACTGTTAGAACCTATTGCCCTGTTGATAATCCCAGTTATTATTTACTGTGTTTCATCTGGACTGCTCTCAGCTTCAATTAGCCAACCCATGGGGCCACATCTTCTTTATTCTTACCCTATAGAGACTCTGTCTTTCTCTCCTGTATGTTCTTACTCTTCCATCATGGCTTCTTCTTTTTTCCCCTCTGTTCCTTCTCTAAGTCCTCCAAACTCAACCCTACTTATTTCTCTTCTCCTCAGCTATTAGTCATTGATATCTTTATTCAACAATCATAATTAACTGCAGGCTGGGTCACTCAGTGTCTTACATGCTTGGGGAAAATAGCCTTGGAGGCCCCAAATTAGCATTATAATAAAACAGAATTAGGTCAACCCACTACAGTAGTAGCAGTGGGGGAAAGAGTACTTCTGGTGACTAGTTGGAGGACTGGGACAGGAGATAGGATAAGGGAAGTCTATGCATATGTCCCAGACTGAGATTCCTGCCACACAGGCAAATAAAGACTGAAGTGACCACCTCTGGTAGCTAGGCAAGACTTCCAGAGCAGGGAGGGAGACATCATTCAAGCACAAAACCTTCTATCCAAAATTTCTCTTGCCTACAAGATGATCAGGGATAAAGATGGAACAGAGACTGAAGGAACAGCCAACCGATGACTGCCCCAACTTGAGACACATCCTATGTGAGAGCGCCAACCCCTGATGCCGTTAATGACAGTCTGCTATCCTTGTAAATAGGAACCTAGTTTAAATGTCTCCTGAGAGGCTTCATACAGCAGCAGATAGAGGCAGATGCAGAGACCTACAGTCAAACATCAGGCAAAGCCTGGAAGTCTTGTGGAAGTGTTGGGGATAGAAGTGAGCCAGTCAGAGGGGTCAAGAATATTACAGGAAGACCCACTGAGTTAACTAAGCTGGGATCATGGAGGCTCACAAAGACTGTACCACCAACTAGGGAGCATGCAGGTGCTGACCTAGACCCGCTATATATTTGTATCAAATGTGAATTTGGTCTTCATGTGGGTCTACTAACAAGTACAATAGAGGCTGTCTTGGTCTCTGTACCCTGCCATTGGATCCCCTTCTCCTTACCTGGGATGCATGGTTGGGCCTCAGTGGGGGAGGATGTGCCTAGTCCTGCTGGTACTAGGTGTACCAGAATAGGGTGCTACCCAAGGGGGCTCCCCTTTTCTCAGGAGAAGGGGTCGGGTCAATGGGGGAAGTGATTGGTAAGGGTGGGACTTGAAAGAAAGGAGGGAGGGGACTATGATCAAGGTGTAAAGTGAAGAAAAATTAAAAAACAGGATAAGAAAGAATAATAGTAATTGTAGCATCTGTATGCTACAATTACTATTTAAATGTAGACATCTGTGTGTCTTAGATACTGAAAATTTTTGAAGAATAAAGTAAAATATTCTGAAAAGTCCTTAATATTAGTGTAGAAGAGAATCTGTGGTCTGAAAAAGTTAACTTAAGACACGTATAATCAAAAGGTTATTTACTGACACAGAGAAAATCAAGGAAGCACACACGGGATAATGGTGAGATTGGATTCCTACATACACAAAAATAACTAAAAACCTAAACAGATAATAAAATTCTCTAAAAATCAGGGTATTTTTTTTTAAATCTTCATTGTAAAATTTTAGGAATCACAGAGTACAAACTTTGAATACAGTAAATAACCCAGAGTTTATCAATAGAGTTAATTTGAAATGTTTTAAAGTTTATTATGCTAAGATATCAAGCTACTTAGATATCTTAGACTCTTAAGCATTCTTGACTGATCTGTATATCTTCACTAAAGACTTAAGATACAGAGGTTAGCAGCCTCAGACCATCCATGAGCATTGATCATAGTGTGAGCAAAAGAGAAGAATGGCTCTAGGTTCAATTGAGTATTCAATCTAGGAGCTACCCGATAGGTAGAAGTTCTCCAAGCACATGAAAAATGAGTCTTTGATGATAATAGCTCTAATAAGAATATGTATCCTTAATAAAATAACACTTAAATCCAAATCTTATAGTAATGTAAAAGATTTAAAATCCATATAGCTGTCATTTTAATTAAAAAGTCAAATTGATGCTAAAATGTAGCCCATAGCATTAAAAGGCATAATTCAAATGATATAATTACATTCAATATGTAATGTTAGAGCAAAATCAGTTAACTATAATTTAGCTTATAGTTATCAGAAAATATCATTTTAAATATATTTATATTAAAATTTCATGTGTATATGGGTAAACATATGTATAAATTCTTGCCTTAAATAATAAAAGTTTGAATACACCAATTTAGAATTTTTTAGATTAAATTACTGAGCATTAGTGAGTATTTTTGAGAAAAGAAGGTTAGTCATAAAGATATTGTAGGAATTCAGTTAAACTTAAAAATTAACTGCCCCAGGACACATCCCGGGAGGAGCACATTCCTTAGCCAGAGGACACTTGCTGAATTAAGATTCAGAAGAGGAAGGGAAAAGCTGATTAACATTTCTCGGACCACAGGGGAGGGAACCTTGAGCCCAGAGCACATAGACACATTCCACAGGATGGACCAATCCTTGCCACTTACAGATAAAGGAGGTCCTTGCCATCTTGTTCACCAAAGACCAATCAGTTTAAAAGTCACACTGTTCTGCCAATCATATTGTGCCTAGTCCACCCCTTAAACTGTATAAAAACTGCTCTTAGCTTTAACTCGGGGTTCCTCTTGCGTGCGTGCGTGCGTGCGTGCGTGCGTGCGTGTGTGTGTGTGTGTGTGTGAACTCCAGTGCACTGGTTATTATAATCATTAAATCTCATGTTTTTGCAGTGAACCCTCTGTCCTTGTGTGTTTTTGCAGGAGCATGTCCCCTGGTTTGAATCTTAGAGTCCAACATTATCAGTTATAAGTAGGTATAATCATTCAAAAGACAAATTTAGAAACAATAGAAATAGTACCTTTATATAGATCTATGGTGATTTAGCTTAAGCTTAAATGCTACAAAGCAGCTTCTACAAACACAGGCATTCAGTAGGAAGTTATGGGGACTTATTGAAATCAGTGGGTGTAGAAGACTTCCATCAAGTACAAGGGGTGGGAGTATATTAATACACAGGACTCATGCCTTTGCTTCTCATGATTATGAATACTTCACACATGTTCTTCATATATCCTCTATATTATGTGCTTCGTAACTCATATGGCTCCTTTTTTAACTTGAGAATTTATCCAGATGAAAATGAATGCATAGTATTTTAACTGTGAAAATTTGTTACAAGATTTTTTTAAAAAGTAGCAAAGTAAAAAGAATATATTTTGTGGAATGACTTTTCTACCAGAATGTGGAAGAACTACTGCATCAAAGGGCTAATGACCAGGAAAAGGACCATGCATCTGAGTCCATTCCAGGCACTCAGGTACCTGTGCCAACTAGGAGTTAGCTAATGGAAACAGAGTGGAGTGTGAGATATGAATGAGAAATGAGGGCCACATGACTTGGGCCCTTTGTGTCTTGAAAGGATATCAAGTTTTACACAGAATGAAACTTATAACAGAGGGAATAGATAATTTGTCATCTGCTGTATAAAATGTTACCCTACCAAATCTGTTGCTAATTGAGTAGGTATAATTGAGTAGGATGTCAAAATAGTCCAGGTAAGAAATGATTAGTCATAATAAATAATTTGGTTCTGTAAATATTTTGAAAGTAGACAAACAGTACTGCCTAATTTGATTGTGCACTGTGTATACATAAGAATAGGCAAGTTCAAGTGTAAAGGTTAACAGGAGATATCCAGTACCATTCATCTTAATTTGCATAAAATGCACAACATCATTGCACATATGTACATGCCATAATATTAAAAGTAGCTTACTATAAGCCACTAATCATAAACATTTACTGTAGCTACTTTTTGCTACTTTGTGAGTTTTTCCTTCTTTCACCCTTCTCTACCCTTTTTCCACCCTTGTTGTGGATTTGGCCCAATGCTGCTTATATTATGTTAATTTGCTTCCCAAAGCTGCTTGAGAAGCTGCATGTCTACACATAGACACTGAGGGATCCTGCCTCCAGTTGTTTTGATTGGTAAGTAAGCTTGCCAGCCATCAGTGGCTGGAAAGGGAGACAGAGGTGGGATGTGAGGATTCTTGTGCAAGGGACTGAGGAAGGAACAGGAAGAGAGATATTTGTTACGCCAGGAAAAGAGTAGATGCCAGGGATCAGAAGTGCCAGACAGAGAATATAACCATCATGTAGGTGCTGGGAAACAGCCTGAGAGGGTTTCAGGTCTGGGTCCAGGTCAGCCAAGATATAATATAGATTTTAGTAAGTGATGACTTGGGATTATTGGAAAGTACAACAGTCATGTGAAAATTAGGAAGTGGCCCAGACGTTGAGTTGTTTAAGGCATATTAAGATATAAAGGATGTGTGTGTGTGTGTGTGTGTGTGTGTGCGTGTGTGTGTGTGCCTTCCATTCGAGAAGCCAGAAAATTGGGGCAGGTAAGAGGAGTGCTACCACCACTGCCAGGATGATTTGAGTATAGTTATTTGGGTTCAGCAACACGTCCTTAACCCCCTAACACTAGATAGGAGAGAAAAAAGAGACAGAAAGGAAAAGGGTACATGAATAAATTCAGGGATTGCAAACAGGGTGGCATTATTATTAGACTTCTTCTTGCTGATTAGGTGCATAGAGTTCCTTGGGGGCAAGTTTGATCTTTGCCATCAGGAGAACATATATATATATATATATATATATATATATATATATATATATATATATATATATATGTGTGTGTGTGTGTGTGTGTATTTGCATATATGTGTATATGTATATTTGTATATGCGTATGTATATATGTATATATGTCTCATATATATACTTTTACTTTCTTCCTCTAGCACATGACTACTTAACAAACTACAATCAATATCAACCAACCAACAACTCCCTCTGCCTCATGGGGCCCTAGCATTATATCCCCTCAGCAAAATTTTCAGAATTCGAAATGTCACACAACTGGCAAAATATGCTCCTGCTAGAACATGAGGCAAAACATAATCAACTGTTTTGAAGAATCACCACATTTCATACTGGAATTAAATGAAATCATATCCTTATAATATTTCTGTGGTTTTAAAAACTCCGAAATTTCAAAATGATTTACTAGACAGACGAAAGTGTTGCAAAACTTAGGTCTCAAAATATGGTCAATATATTAGAATTGAAGTGATATTAAATTGTATGGTGGTATCTGCAAAGGCTATTCGTTGTATTAGTCAGCATTTTTTTAAAGAAATTCAATGGATCTATATGTGTGTGTATAAGTTTTTGTGTGTGTATCTATGTATATACACGCATATATAAACCATACATATACATATACATATACATATACATATACATATACATATACATATACATATACATATACATATACATATACATATATAAGGTTTATTACAGCCTGACTTACAGAATGTGGTCTAGGTAGTCCAAGAATGGCTGTCCTATGTTAAAGAGTTGAGAAATTGGTTCATCAGTTTATGAGACTAAATTCCTCTGCAGTCCCGGTCTGTTGCTGAAGTCCTGGATGATCCCTGATTGCCTTCCGTTATGTTAGATACTGGAGAAGTTGTATTTAATACCAGTCACAGCAACAGGATAGATGAACTTGCCTACAATACTGAGTAATCATCAAACAGACAAATAAGCCAAGTTTCCTTCTTCAATGTCGTTTTATGTGGGTTGCCACAAGAGGATGTGGTCCAGACTTAGGGCTGAACTTTCTGCTTCAAATAATCTGATTGAGAAAAAATTTCTCCCAGCAGTAGCAGAAGCCTTGGTTTTAGTTGATTCCATATATAGTAATGCTGACCAACCAAGAATAGGCATCACGGTTATGCAGAGTCAAGTATTCTCATGCAGTATTGAGTAAGTTTATCATAAAATACTTTTAAAGAAACATTAGAAAAAATTCCATTTTAAAGGAATCTGCTTTATGTATCAGAGGTCAACTGGCAAAACCAAGATCCTCCTTTATAATCCATTAATGTAACTCTATGTAGATATCACAAAGTAAAAGATGAATGCATGTGAAGAGAAAATGCCTAACTTGAACTTTAATAGGTATCAAGGAGAATTAAGCAAGGGAAGTGATATAATTCAGTCTGGAAGGAGAAGCAGATGGACAATGGAAGGTCTGGAGACATCTATAGGATGCATAATAGGGTTCTTAAGTGGCCTAGGGGACATGGTATTTTGTGAACTTTTCTAAAGAATTAATTTGCACCACAAATACCACATGCATAAAGAAAAAAAACAAGCAGTAAGGCTTAAATTAAAACATGTATGCCACATTTAGAGTTTATTTTCAGTACCTTTGAAAATATTTTTCTCATAAAAGGCTCTGCTGATTTGGAAGATAACAAGACATTGATGGGCAATGCCCGTCTGTCTCAAGCAAGTTGTCAACGCTGAACACAGTATTTAAAACGGTCACTCAGTCAGAACCACCTGCTCATTAAAGTATTTGTGTGAAAAGCAAGGTTCTTGCAGCTCATGCATTTACTGATGCCTTGCAAATTTGTTAAGCATTAAAATCTCCTTATCAAGATGACATAGTTGTCCTTCACTGTTCCTCTTTCCAGTCCTTTCTAGAAACGGTAGAGAGAAGTTTCTTTTTCAATCTTAAATTCAGCTTTGATCTATAAAAGCCAATTAAGGCAGGACAAAAGATAAATAATGTAGAGTATACAGAAATCAAAGAAGCATTTCCCTCAAGAAAGTTCTGCTATATTTATACACAAGAACACTAAGAAGTTAGGTTTATAACTCCTATGGAGTCACTCTGAAAAAAAAAAGAACTGTTATATTAAACATTAATTTATTACAACAAAGGAATTGTGTCAGCTAAATTTTCATGATTTTAAGATTCTGGCTTAATTACTGGACCATGATTAAGTAATTAGCAAAATGGAAAGCTTAAAGTAATGAAGGTAGGCCAACCACTGAGTGTGTAGGTACTGATTAAAACAGCTTTAAGCCATTAAAGGTAAAAAACGTCAATGGAAGAAAATATATTGACTGGCTAGTTGTAGGCAGAACTGATTATTTCTCCTTAAAGTATGTAATTCACCCAAGGAAGCAAAACACAAACAATGAAAGCTGGGTTCTGGAGAAATCTAAGTTTACTTTTTGGAAACATGAGAGGACTCCTGGGAATCTATCTCCTCAGGAGGTCCTCTCTCTTATGGGCCCACTTTATTTGGTGAGATAAAGTTTATCCCTGTTTTACAACATTTTGCTGTTCATGTCATAGTATATATCAAAGCTAAAATGCATGTTCAAATAGGTAAATAGGTGATTCATATACATATGTGTGTGTGTGTGTATGTATATATATATATATGTTGTATGTGTGTATGTGTGTGTATGTGTATGTGTGTGTGTGTGTGTGTATGTGTGTGTGTGTGTGTGTGTGTACCTACCACAATGACCATGTGGAAATCAGTACAACTTTCAGGAGTAAGTTGTCTTCCACTCCTTACTAGGACCCAGGGATCAAACACCTTTATCTATTGAGCCATCTCATTGGCCCTCATGCATAATTTAAAAATACATATTTAACATATGTCAACTTTCCAACATAACAACTCACCAATACTAATTGTATAAGGAAAGGAAATAGTTCTGTGTAATTATACCAGACCAACTATCTTCCCACCAGATGCCACTTCTCACAATAACAGATGCTGCAGATGATACAATGAATTCTTCCAACTGTTTCCAACAAAGTAGTTAAAACAATCCCCAATCAGGTCTGATCACATACAGCTGTTTTTCATAATGCATGAAGCTAATTTTCTTTACTTCACATGATAATAGCTATTTTCTGAACTGTCCTAAAGTACCTATCAACTCAAGCCTTAGAATTCTTTTGCTGTGTAGTTTCCCTCAAACCAATCTTTTAGAAAGATTTAGAGAAATATCATTTCTATTGGGCATGCAGGCATGTCTGTGTGTAGATAGACATCTGATACTTAGAAACCAGTCATTTATACATTGTTTTGAGTCTCTTCAATGGTAGAAAGGAGGACTTAGAATAGAATAGTTTCAATGCCATGGGTCTATGTCTTATTTTCTTGGTAATGCTATTTCATAGTTTTATGTAGGAACTTCTCCTATTTATGTATTCTCATCACATTTAGTAATTGTAGGACCAATTTAAAGAAAAGGTGGAAGATAATACCAAGTATAATTAATTTACTCAATTGAAAATGTAACTTCCTAAAAGAGGGGACTTCTGCCCCTAGACAAAGCAGAGAGGGGCCACCCAGAATCCCCTCTGACTGACGATCTGAATTCTTGTTTAGGCTGTGAGGCTAAGCACTGCAAAGGAATATAAATAATAGTTAAAAATATCTCTCTGTGTTCCCTGAGGGACAAGCCTGACTGCATAGGGGTTCATGTCAAAAGTATCCCCTCTCCAGGAAAAAGACATTGGGATGAGTATGGCCCTCATGTCTCACTGGACAACAATAGCTATTATAAACAGGCAGCTTTGGTGGAAATTTACCAGCCTAAGTAGTCATAGACCTTGTAAAAAGGTAGCTTTGGCAGATAATACCAACTTAGATAAGGACAAGTGAATCATAGACAGAGTCATTGTGACCTGTCCCCTGAACCTTCACCCAGGCAATACCATGTTCTGAAAGATATCTGTACTCCCCGTAAACACTCATGCTCTGGTGTCATCCCCTTCCCCATATCCTGCCTTTTTGTGTTTATAACCCCTGTATGAATAAGTAAAAATTATGATTTGATTTTAAAAAAATATAAAAGAAAAGAAAATGTAACTTCCATGTATTCAAGCAATGGACAAGTCTGCATAACCTTCAGACAGTTGATCTGAACCTGAAAGACGAAACTTTAGAACCAAGAGATGCTATAACAAGGCTAAAACGCATAATCAAAGAACCTTGCCTTGCAGGACTTGTTCATCAATGAATTGATTTTTAGACTGAATGCTGACCTATTTTACTTTTTCAACACAAATCTACGCATATACTTACATCTCACATTATTTTGAAGTCTTAGGGCTAAGAAAGAAGGTTGGTGGGTCACTGAGATTAATGAGTGTCTTAGTCAATGTTCTATTGCTGTGAAGAGACACTTTGACCCTGGCAACTCTTATAAATGAAAACAATTTAATTTGGGCTTGCTTACAATTTTAGAGGTTTAGTCCATTATTCTTATGGTGGGAAGCACAGTGGCATGCAGGCAAACATGTTGCTGGGGAAGTTGATGAGAGTTCTATATCTGGATATTCAGGCAGCAGGAAGAGAAAGACATTGAGTCTAGCATGGACTTTTGAAGCCTCAAAGCCCACCCCTACTGTCGAACTTCTTATGACAAGGCCACATCCATTCCAACAATGCCATAACTTCTAATCTCTCCCATGTAGTGCTATTCTCTGATGACTAAACATTCAAACACATGAGCTTATTGGAGTCATTCTTATTCAAATCACCACAGTGAGGTAAGTGAACAGAAAGTGGCATACTTTAGTGAATAATTTATGATAAATACAAATGTGTCAGGAAGATGTTTGGTATAAATATAATTTCAGAGGCATGCAGTCATGTGATTTCTGCAGCAAAATCACTTGAGGAGTTTTCTGAGATAGGAAAGGGTGGTGCATAGAAGGTATTTTTAAACATAGGAATAAAACACATTCCTAGTGCTATACAGATTCTTGTGATATTCAGGATAATATGAGATACACTGTCTATACAGACTTGCATATGTGCTGTGAATACATTGTGGAGTCATCTGCATATGACAGAATTAGTATGCATTAGCAATGTAGATTAATCTAGCAAGTATGAAAAGTTTAGAATAAAATTAATAATGCATCAATGGTGATTGGAAAGCAATTAAATGAGGGGGGGAAGATTAAAATAATAATTTGGAGAGGTGGCTCAGCATTTAAGACACTAACTAGCCTTGCAAGGAAAAGGATATGAATTTAGATCCTCAGAATTTGCATAAATACTAGGTTAGTGTGATGGCTGCCTCTGAAGGCAGAGGCATGGAATCCCTAGGGCAAGCTGCTAATGAGACTAGCTGTATAGGCAAGCTCTGGCTTTGACTGAGAAAGCCAGCCTGAGTTAATAAGGTAAAAGAGCAATGAAGAATGACTGTAGACATCAACCTCAGGCTTCCTATGCAGGCACAGACATAGAAATTCACACTCACACATCTATGTAAAAATATCTATACACATGCAGGCACACCTTACACACATACATATGAAAAGAAGAAGAAAAAAATGGTAAGGCTACAATACAATAATCCCAGAGTGAAATGATGCTATGGCCTAGAATAAAAAAGAAATTAAATATAGTGAACTGATGTATATTTAATTCAATGAAAGAATCAATTTATATGATTTGAGAAATAACTGTTAAACAATATTCAGTTCTATAGCACCAAACCCTTTCTTACAATATTGACGGTGGCAGTCTTAAAGACACATGAAGAAAATAAAAGGATTGTTAATTTCTCAAAACCAACTGACCATCCAACCTCAATAATAGTTGACACTCATCTATATTCCCTTCAGGCTTTCAAGATAGAGTATTAAATCTCTATTAGGCATGGCCAAGTGTAAGTGAAACTTCAAAAACGCAGATGAGACTGCAGAAAATTAGGTCTTTTAAGTAGGAAGTCTACAACACAAAGAAACGTTTTTAAAGTGGATCATCAAATGGTACCTAGCTCAGTAGGCTGCACAGGGAAATGACTAAATATTCAAGAGTAGAGCCTGAGAAGCAGGCTCAATAAAGCTGCAGAAAATTTCAAATATTGAAAGATTAAAGCATTCCATTTCAGAAGGAAACTTAGCTTAGCAATTCTAAATTTATATATCAGGAAGTTATATAAATAAGCAAGAAATTTTAGTCCATATCTAGAAAAACATAAATAAATTAGCCATTGGAGCAAGCATATATTGGGCCCATAAAATGGTTTCCACCAATCATGTAAAATACATGTAAAGAATGAAAGAAAGCGAGATGTGGCCAAAGGACCAAACAGAAGGACCAAAGAGATACAGAACATCAATAAAGAGAAGAAAGCAGTGGCTATTAAAGTAAGAAATTAGCATACAACTTAAACAAGCAGCTATGGCAAGCTGGGCATCAGCATCTCCTCTTACCATATAGTTTGGTGTTTGGAGCTGTTTGGGTGTCACTTCTCTTTATGTCATGGGCATCCTAAGCTTGTTTCACATTGAGAGTTACTTCCCAGGTAGCTTAGTAGTCACCTAATGGCTCAATGGTGATTTCTCCAAGTTTGTGTGGGGGATAATCTGCACCATAACCTACATAACCATGCTTGTTGAAGTACAAATAAGAGGAAAGGTAATGAACTATGCCAAAGCACCTTTTGTGTAGATGTTAATGATTAAACTAGTATTAATGATGATAGATTATCTCATGCTAACATGGTGAATGTAATTATCATGTTCAGTGCTAAGACAATAAACAGAAAAGAAATAAACATAGTTAACTGGACTTAGATTTTGTGTAGTGATCTTGTCATAGGGCAATGCCAAACTCATGTATTCATTAGATATAGGAGGCAGTACTATTATTAATTTACTGGAATTATGCCACGTCATAATTAAAACTGGGGAATTTAATAACTGGGGAATGTATTTCTTTTTCTTAACATAGATGTTTTTTATGCAGCTAATAGAGTTTAAAATGTTTTAGTTATAAATTATTTTATTTCATTATTATACATAAATTATGACAGTATGCTAATTTGTAAGTGTGTTTACCTTGTATTTAGGCTTTTAATTTTATTGGATAATCCCTGAGAGTTAAATGATCGTGTAGCTGTATAACACATTACTGGAAGCAGAAACTATTTTCTATTTGATGGTAAACAATTTTATGATAAATGATTATTTTCCTAAATACATTTCAATGAGGTCAATAAAATTTGAGCTGCTGGCAATAGCTGTTTATAGAAGATAAGGTGTGAACTAATTAGAGTGACAAAACTATCAAGAACAGTGACTCTCCAGCTCTGCTGCAATACTGTCTCTTCACTGGACACACCAGATCCATTTTCTAAGTCCTACTTTGAAGTCATGCATCCCATGATTTAAAGTCTCCTAATCATTCCCCTCTATTTCTTCTATTAGTGTCCTATGGGCTACGGGTGTACTAAAGTGGCAGAGTACTTACCAACCATGCACTACAAAACAAAGTATTTTATTATGTGTATTTAAGGCAGGCAATATAGTATTTTAATATGTGTATGCATAGTAAAGTGATTATTAATGTCATAAAAGTCAAACTCCACTATCTCAGAACTGCTTTTCTTTTCTGCTCAGTAAGAGAACCAAAATTCTACTCTCAACTCATTTATACTGTAAAATATAGTGTTAGTTGTTACTATTATGCCAGTGTCTTATATTAAATATCTAGATATACTGACTTTGAGTACTACACTTGTACTTTTTATTACAACACAGAAACTACAATGAAATTAGAAAAAATGGACAAGCAGCAAGGGAGTTGGTTAGAGCAAAAAGTAGTTGCATTACATATAGGAATGTGTATAGTATACATACAAAATTATGGAGAAAATTATGAATCTTTATTGTGTAGTCTTACATTTTCAATACCTGTCAAAATCAAACAGAGACTTCCTTACTCTTAAAGACAGAATGAGACCTCACATATGACTCATTAGACTCTGAAGTACAAGAAGACTATATTTATAGTCAGCAACTCCTCTAAATTAAGAAGTAAACCATTGCTGGGGAGGTGAATTTGTTGATTTTGACTCCCAAGGCTTCCTCTAGAAGAGGAGTGAAATGAATGGAAGACAACATGTGCTTCAGTTTGCACACTCTGCATGAATACCAACTGATAAATTTTACGAGATAGACCTAAAATTTTTACATAGAGTGATATATAAAGGGATATGGTGATAAAGGCCTAATACTGAAAGATCCAAAATTAACACCATATCACTATTTTGTTTCTGAAATGTTTAATGACAATGCCAATAAAAAAGATTATCATAATACTATCCTCTTATAAACATCATTTCTATTCATTTGTTGGATGAGATTTTTGACAGAACATATAAAGAAGAAGATGTAAAGCTGAACCATTCCATATAGTTTATAAGCAAAACTATTTCACAGGTGTGGAACAGGAACTACAAGTCACTGTATGCAGAAGCAAGATCCTATACAAACCCACCCACAAATATCATGACATAGCTACTCTATATTCTAAAGTGGTAAAAATGAATATAATATACTATGCAAGCATGTCTGAAAATACAAACATAACAACAAAGAAACAAAAAAAGCACACTGATGTACAAGGCCATGTTCATTAGTATTTGAAGCAAACCATTCAAAATAATTGACAGTTAAATGGAAAGAATACAAATTAAAAACTCAAATAATATGCAGAATCATATCATTTAATTCTTCAGAAAAAAATCACATTATGATCAGAAAGTCGTTCACACAGATATTCAAGTATGATATTAAAGTTTATATCTTATAATAGGTTATTGTTCAGATATGTTCATTATACTACTTTTCTTAAGTAGTTAGTGTTATATTAAACACAAATAAAGAAATATATTTTATCTTTAAACTTTCATCCAGAGTCAATTTCATAATTCTAACACTTTGTCAGAACTTTTGTATGGTTTCTTTATGCTATCTTCTCTGTTATGATGGGTGCTTTTTCTTCTTACTGTATTTAAGACTCTAAGCCTCTTCTTTCATTTTCTGTAATACCTTGCTATGTGAATAATAGTATTAGACAAGCTTGTCTATTCCTGATATTAATAAAAATGTCTATACTGGCCCTCACCATGGCTTATGAGATGTAAGTCAATTTAATGCAGAAAATACTTACTCTTGAAGTTGAGCATCCTAAATAATTATACCATCCAATTATATCAATTCCCTATGTTAATTTCAGCACATAGATACAATGGTATTTAATAAAAAAGGTACCTTGACCAATGTTGTGGATAAAATAATCATCTTTCTATTAGTGTGAATTTAGCACTTACAACTCTTCTAACATTGAAATATCTTTCCTTGTCTACATAGTTTTTACAATTAGATATACTATTGGATATACTTAAATTTTGTAAGTGAGATAAATCAATAGTTTTCAAATTACACCTTTTAAACTAGGCATCTACTTCCTACTAACATTATAGTTTTTCCCAATACAATGATTTATTATTATTATTATTATTATTATTATTATTATTATTCATTGAAAGAGCATGCACCCATAGCAATTGTTTATTCTTTAAAGCTTTACTCAGATTTGTGCATAAAGCTATCTAGTGGTCTCAGGGCTAAGTTTCCCACAAATATTACAACTTTCAATTTTTGTTTTTCAATGTGAGATTTCATTTATTAGAGTGTTTTAATGAAATGTCTTTAAAGTGAATTGGCAATAGCTTCTTCTCCTATCATCTCATCTGTCTGTAGTCATGTACCTTGAATTGATAAAATATTTCATTGTCTTTTTTTTCTATCATAAGCTGTGTTGAATGCGGACTTGTTGGAGGTAGAAGTCAGGGACATGGATTGGTTCAAAGAAGAATTCTTTTGGTTATTCACCAATCTGTCTTTCTGTCTCTCTCTTGCTTTTTTATTTCTTGGGCTTGTTATATCATTATTTATATAAAAATTTCTATTAAGTCATATATTTTAAAATGTTAAACTTCCTTTTAAATGTTTCAGCTGCTGCTGTCTTTACACTCTATGCTTTCTTTATTCAGGATGTTAATTGGCACCATTACTTTGCTTATATTCTTCAATGTTCTATTTTTTCTTCTTGTTATAGACTGTGTACCCCTGTATTCAATTTTAGGATCACCTTAACTTCTTTACTGTTCATGAGAAGTCTATTGATAGCTACTTGCAATGACTTGGTAATTAACTGTATTGTTCTTAACTTCTTTCCACATTTGTGGATCATCATACAGTTTTTCTGAAACTTAGATAAGAGTTGGTTGTACTATTTTTTTTCAAGTTTTGTTGGTTTTCAAAGACACCTTGCAATAAAAAAAATGAATGACTTTAAGTCCATTTTTGGCCATTTTTAAAATTTTCTCTTTACACATTACTTTTCCATTATTTTCTAAATTATGTTTTCATAGAAATTTGTAAATATTTAATTGAGCTTTACACTGTGTATCCATACTTTTATTACTACGGAAACAAAAAAGGAGAATTTTTTCCCCTCATTTTTGTTGTATTTTGGTAGCTCAGTTTCTATTAAAATAAGGCTGCCTAAATGTAAAACAAGAAAAGTAATAACAAAGTCTATGTATCAAATAGATGACTCTGTCAGACTTCTCAATTTTCTCATTTTCCTAAAAGTACTACTATAGGAATAAAAAGTGAAAATAATAAGAATATCTGTGAGGCAGGCAAACAGAAAGATACTAACTTTAGCTCAACCATATGGCTATATCAAGAAAAATAAAGCAATGGCTGGTTTGGAATAAACTAGGAGATGCTGAACAAGTTTTTAGTGGAATCAACTTTTTTTTCTGTATGCCTATATAGTAAAAGATAGGGTTGTGAAACATTAGGAACTAACTTTAAGGAAACTAATCATTCACATGATTATTGGTTTTAAAAGTTAACTGTTAACAGTTTAGAATATCCCATATACTTTACCCTTTCTCCTTCAAATTCATAGCCTCTTTTTTCACTAATATGAATATATGTATATATGTATACTTGCATGTATATATGTTCATATATGTGTATACAAGTATATATTCATATGTGTGTGATGGATATATGTATGCTTGATATGACCTATGTATTTATATAGTATATATATGTAAACATATATGTTGTATATATGTATATATGATGTATTTATATATGTATGTATATATGCTTGTATGTATGTATAACCTATTCAGTCTTTATAATGTTATTTGTATGCCAGTGAAGCAGCTGCTCATTTGGTACTGGATAGTCAATCCCTGTTCTCTTCTCTGCAATAATTCTAAAATGCTTGATCATGGTTGGAGATAGACTGATACTTTTTCTTGATTATTGTAGTACTGTGCTCTGGGAAAGTAAATAAAATATAGAGAATAAGTATTTGTAAGGACAGTATTGAAACTTTTGATTAAAGAATATAATCTGTAGAGAATCACCAGTGCAGAAAGATGTGGTGGAGTTAATGAGTGGATGAAATTAATGAGGTTAAACATGGTATAGTACCATTGCATTTGAAAGATGTTGAAAAAATTGCTAGTCAGAGAGGATTGTTCAATTCTAAAATTTCAGAAATGTATATGTTTTAGCAAATGCAAATCTAATTTAGAGTAGGGAGTGGCAATATGTATTCTCAACTGTCAGTGGAAGTGAAGACATCTGCAGGGGGGAAAGAACACAGAATAGGAAACACAGAAAGTTTTGGTAACAGGTTAGCGTTACCAAATAAAGGTTAATAAATTTCTCCCTTTAAATGTTAAACTAGTTTCTGGTTCCAGTCTTGGTTTTCTGATCTGCCAGTATATGAATGACCAACAGGAACAAGTTGTTGCTACCTCAGGCATGGTCTTGTCTCACTGCCATGTTTTTCTGCCATGTTGGCCTACCCTGCTGAATTGTGAGATAATATGAACTTCTTCACATTACACCACTCCTATTAGGTATTTTATCGCAGTGACAACATAATGAACTAATGCATCCCTCTATAGTAGGACTTGGGAGAGAATATACTAAAGGTTGAAGACACCAGTTAACACATTGAAATAAAGAGGGGCCTAAGAAAGTGTAGCTGCAGAGATTTGAACTTAGAGAAATATAAAGATGCTATAAAAGAAAGGCTGTTATATCATTACACAAATAGTTAATAAGTTCTATAATATTTCATACACATAATTTATGTACATTTAGTTGAATGTAACTAAAAAAAATAAGTCCTTTTTAATAGAAATTATAAAGAGAATAAATATAATCCAATTTAAATGTAACAGAAATTCAATAATGCTTTTTGCTAAAAATATATGATCAATAACCTTTCAATGATAATTTCAGACAAGCAATCAATGACAGAATGGTCAATCTATTTTGTTTTGTGCAGTATGAGAAAATGGAAAAGACACATTTGAGATATCTGGGGAAAAGTGATTTCTTCTCGACAAACATGAAGGTGGTAACGGGACCAGTCTGTGATCCAACAAACCTAATTTCAATAGAAAAGATCTTCAAAGAAGGGTACAAAAGAACACAAAACATCATGGTGTTGATGTAGAAGGTAGAGGTTTGTAATGGATACAGATCATGCAGCATAAAAATGAAGATCCTGGGGTGGTCTCTGGATTTGATTGAGCCCGAGGGTCCCAGTGGAAGAGCTGGGGGAAGGACTGAAGGAGATGAAGGGGATTTCAACCCCATGAGAAAAATAGTATCAACTAACTGGACCACCCAGAGCTCCAAGGGACTAACCAACTAAACAAAGAGTACACATAGAGGGAACCAGGACTCCAGATACATATAGAGCAGAGGTTGACCTTACCTAACATCAATGGAAGGGGAGAAAGGCTTGATGCCCCGGGGTAAAGGGATACTAGAGGGGTGAGGCTGGAGTGGGTGAGTAAGTGGAGGAGTAAGTACCCTTATAGAGGCAAAGAGGAGGGAGATAAGGGGGGATGGGGTGGGGGATTGGTGGAGGGTAATGGGGAAGGGGGATAGCATTTGAAATGTAAATGAATAAAATGATTAATAAAAAAGAAAAAAGAAAGAAAGAACAAAAGAAAGAAAGAAGGAAAGAAAGAAAGAAAGAAAGAAAGAAAGAAAGAAAGAAAGAAAGAAAGAAAGAAAGAGGAAGCCTATTAGATACCTCTGACAGGTAAGATGCAGGATAAAAAATTAGCAATCAGTGTGAACTCCACACATTTATCTAAATTTTACAGAGAATTCCTAGAAGTCAGATTTTTCTTGAAGACTTTAGGGTAAATAGGTCATGACTCTTTGGGAAAAACCTAAGTTGTAGGTAAGAGGAGATGCATCATGATCTGATTGGTTGGTTGATAAATAAGATGGAAGAGGTTAATAATATCTTATTCTCAAGATATTCTAAAACATCTATGTCAGTGAGGCCCTGTATAAGTAGTGAAAATAAAATCATGAATAAAATGAAAAGGAAATAATTGTGGGGTGTTTAATCCACAGAGGAAAGAATCAAACTATATTATGAAATTGATATGTAGATTAAATTGTGTACTATTAAAAAATAACAAAGAGACTAATGAATGGATTTTTTGAAAATACAGTATGTTTTATGATGGGATCAGGATAACATGTGCCCCTTTGATCTCTCACCACCACGTGTGTGCCCAAGACAAATAGGGAGTTGTAAAATAGATGAGAGTTATTCCTCAATGATGCCTAGAAGCATGGTAAGTGGCAAGTTCCACTTTCCACAAGTCTAAAAGCATACAAAGTATTTATGAACGTTGTCCTGTGTAGTTGACACAGAGTGGAAGGGACAGTTAAGAACTGATTAAGATCAGAAAAGAAGGACAATAATAAGGGATGTTAGAGCTATCTATATAAGCTAGACTTCAGCTTTATCCCTGAGGTCTTTTGATAATACTAATGACTCATTTTTTCCTGGAGGGTCTGGTCCAGGGGGACTTTGATTTGGAGAGGAATGGCAAGAAATAGACAATCATATTTATAAAGATGTGAAATAGTGGGCACATACCAAGGTAGAATTGTGAAATTGGTAGTGGTAGAAACCAACGTGAACTATGAAGGTAAGACTGTAGACTACGCTAGCTGAATGTGGCAGAAGAAAATAAAGGAATCAGGAATAACTTTACTTGAAGACTTTACCCAAAGCAAAGCAAAATGTTAACAGTAAATGAGATATGAAATCTTTTCTATGTAGAATTGTTTGGGTTTGAATGCTCATTGTTTGCTTTGTTTTGTTTTTGGAATGGCTTCTGTTTTTCATATTGATCTGAATGTCCTTATCCCAAATGAGTCATTATTAATTATCTTCATTTTAATTAAAAATGATTACTACTAAAAGAAAGAAATTTTATATTGGCTTGTAAAAGAAAACTCAATTTGAGGAAAAGTTTGTTTTGGGCTAATGATCTAAATTATTTGAAGATTTGAAGATTAGATGCAATGCTTTCATTTAACTAGCAGGGAATTTAAAAAAATGATGAAATTACTGGTAAAGACATATTGCTGGTACTGAGTGCAGCTGCTACCACCGGAATGGAATGTCAGTGTCTATTTTTAGCCCCATGAGCCTTCTTCCTTCATACATTTCTTCATGTGATACAGAACATTATTTTAGTAGAGCTACGACCATTTTCAAACTGTGTGTATTTTTTATTCATTCTACCCTCAAATTGGTCTCTCCAGTGCTTATATAAAGCCTGGAGTTGACAATCTTATAACATAAGAATTTAAAGTTGTTGAGAAATTCTGTCAGCTGGTCCCATCCTCTGACTCTGAATCTTCAAATTTTATCAGTATCGTGAAGAAATTTCAGAAGTCTAAAAGATGACTTGCTGGATCACTTTATTGAAAACTATCACAAGTTATGGCTGAACAAGGTCAACAATTATTGTCAAAAGGCACTGGTCTTCAGTCTCCCATGTTAACAGAGGCTCTGAAGTGTTTCACGGTCTATTCAAGAATTAAAGGAATTCTGTATACTTTAATGAATAAACATGGGAATTTTAGGTAAAACTCCTGCATTTTCTCTGACTCATAATTTAAATAGGCACCAAATGCTGGAGCCTTTACATCTTCCTGGGAACTTGAGGTCCAACAGGAAGGAAATAATATCTCAGAGTCAACTGATCTGGGTCATATGATATAGAAATTCCTTTTAGCCATGAACAGATTTTGATGTTGTGAGAAAAAGAAAAGGTCAGAATTCCTAGCTGCTGCATGGCTCTGAGATACTGCTACCTTATTGTGTTTAGTCCAGGCAAAAGAATTTGCAAATGAGCCTGCCTGCTTCTTTTCTGGCATTTCTCTTCATTTAATGTAATGGCTCAAAATCCTCAAAAACTTTTGTCAGCACTATGGTTACGTTGGCATTTTGATTTTCACTTGGCTCAGTAAACTTTGATAGACAAAGCAAACACACACACAGTCACACATAGACTCATACACACACAAAAACTCACTCGTATACGCACATACATGTATATTAATGTAACACTCACAGACACACACACACACACACAAAGGCATATAGTATATATCGATTTTTCATATGTATTAATAAGTTAAGTGATTATCAAATTAAGCAAATTAACACATGTATCCTAGCTAGTATTAACTCTCACAGTGACACAGCCTGGGATCATCCAGTAGGAAAGCCTTGATTAAGAAAATACCTAAATCTGATTGTCTTGTGGATATGTCTTTATGAGACGCTCCTGCTTATTAATTAGTGCAGCATGGCCTATCTCTCTGTGGGTGACATCATTCCTCAGGTCTCTTGCTTTATAAGAAAAACTAGGCCTGAGCCGCTGGATGAACCAAAACCAAGCCAGTAAGCAGTGTTCCTCCATGGTTTCTATTAAATTTCTACCCTGATGAGCTGGGACCTAGAAGGGGTAGCCAAATAATCTCTTTCTTCCTCTAAGCTGCTTTTAGTCTGTCTATTTTAACACAGCAGCAGAAAGCAAACTAAAGAGAAATTGGTAACAGAAAAGCAGAATGTTGTTGTAGTGAACATGACTTAACCATTTTTTGTTTTTGTTTTTATGCGTTTGTAGTGTTGGTTTGAATATTGTGGGGGGTTTTGGAATTTCTGAGTTGGGAAAGCAGTTGGGTTCTCAGAACTTAGTGAACTGTTGTAGTGGAGGCTTGGAAGATGAGAAGGCTGAGAGAAATGTGGAGAATGGAGGCCTGACTTGTGAGGCTTCAGAGGGAAACAAAAATTCAAATCAGACTACGGGCCATTGAGTTGAAAGAAAGCAAACCCCCAAGTTCAGCCATGTAAATAATTCAGTGTCTGATATTTAGGACTCTGATGGTTCAGACAGTCTCAGTTCTCTATATCTGCTATTCACAGCACATACATCGTGCCTCACACTCAAGCTGACTCCCCTTTCTCCCTTTGCTGCTCTTAGCAGACATAAACACTGCTGACATCTCCAGTATCCTGGAATCCCTAGTGCAGCTGAGGTTTCACCTTTCCTAATGTCCTCTCTTGTGTCTTCAAGGGGACTCTGACCATGACACACAGTACCAGACCTCAGCTGCTGTCTACAACTCCCTCAGTCTTGAATCCCTATGCCTTCCCAACAGTATCATGTTGAGGCAGTAAGGCAGGTTGAAATAAGCTGATGTGTGTGTATGTGTTTCATCGTTGGATCTGAGGGAACCTGGATGGGGCTGGTAGCATGGTCTTCCCAGAGCTTAAAATACTGTAGAAAAAAAGTACACACTACAGAAGGCACTCAACTTGGAAGGCAAGAATCCACTATAATTTTAGACATTCTCAGATGGATTACACACACACATACACACACAAACACACACACACACACACACACACACACACACACTGAAATAGTTTAATGGGGGGAGGTGGAAAGCTGATTTTTCAATGACTCCAAAGTGTAAAAACTAGAATAAAGGAATACACCCACTACCAGAGAAAGATTAAGCCAAGAGGTTAGGAATTCCTGCTGTGCAGTCAGGGTGCTACTAGGAGGATGGCAGTGAGAGACAAACAATAAAAACGTCCTGCTTTTTGTAGGTAATCAAAGGATAGATTTTTAAAGTTTGATTTGATTGTTTTTAAGAATAGAAGGGAATACAGATTTTGTTCAGGCTATGTGGGGATTTCTTCCTGTGGTTCAGAACTGATCCAAAAAGCTTAAGATGAGAGACAGAAAGCCAATGGGTAGATGCAGCAAGTACTAAGCTCCACAGAAGAGAGAAGTTAGGGAGAATAAATAAACAAATGCCTTAAAGATATGGAAAATTTTTGCCAGGACAATTTCTTTGGATCTTTGAACATGGTCTACTCATGGGATTTCTGGAATTTCTTTGCCTGGTATGACATAAAGAGAGCCTAGAAACAGACTCATACAGTTAATAGATAGAGATATTAAAATAAATAATTTAGGCCTTGATCTCCTGAAGGTCAGGCCAGGAGATAGCAGAAGCACTGTCTCATTGGTTAATATTTGCTTAGATTGCTTTATTTGCTTTGAATTGTTTTATTTCTCAGGATGAGTGTGGCTTTGAGGTTGGTGGACATCTTAAAATTCCTCTGGGAAAGAGGTCAAGCTAAACATTTAATGATTTCCGGTTACTGGACAAAGGCTTTGTCATTTTTGAAAAAAACTCTCTGTATTCGCATTGACAGGAAAGGAGACTACTCTTTGGACCCCATCCAGAGTCATATGGATCAGATATGACAAGGGGAGACTGTTAGTATTCTGTCTAAACTCCACCTCCACAGTTACCTGGCGGTAGTCAGGTATACTTCTCCCCACAGTTACCTGGCAACAGCTGGGTAGGCCTGCCCACTATAAAAGGGGTGCCTGTCCCCTTCTCTCTCTCTTGCTCCTTTCTTGCCCCCTTACTCTCATGCCTGCAGGTTGTCCTCTGCCCCCTCCTCCCTTCCCTTCTCTGTCTCTCCACGTGGCCATGTCTGGCCTCTACTCCTCTACTTCTCTGCTCTCTCTCTCCTCTCGCTCTCTTCCCTCAGCCCCGAATAAACTCCCTGTCATGGAACCGTCTGGTCTGCTGTGGTCTGTTCCAAGCTAAGTGCGAAAAATCTAACAAAGACCCCCTGAAGAACTAGAAAAATTCAAGAGAATCAAATGGGACAGGTAAAGTTTACCTGTGTGCTATCCTTCACATGGCACAAATGAAGACCTATTACAAGTGATTATTGATCAAATTAACTCATCAAAAAAAAAAAAAAAGACAGCTGTCTTTCTCCTGCTCAAAAAAGGAGCAGAGTTTCATCCTTAACTGATCTGTACACCCTGCACAATATATATGAAAACCTTAATGGTGCTAAATTTTGGTTGTGAGATTCACAAATTGCACAATATACACCTCTGACAAGACTCATCCACTGGGATGCTGAACTGACTTGCTGTTCCAGCCTCCTGCTTTCTGATGCTGTCCATAGGCTTGCTTCCAGAAGAGCTCTAGGATTTCTGCTGATTCTAGGTCAACTTGCCTCATCTAATCTTTCATATGGATCCCATCAGAACTTCAGTCAAGCTCTGAAACTTCCAAATATTCAGAGACTGGATAACAGATGCTAAAGGTAGCTTTCTTAAGTCAAACCACTTTTTCTAATTTTCATATCTCTCCACATCCCTTTAGAAAATTTTTCATCACCTATATTCAGCAGGATATAGCTATAGAGGGTTGTCATGTCAACCCAGCTTCTAGGTTTGGGTGTCTGGCTATGGTTATTTTACAAATTATAAATAGGTTGTCATTTTAAGGAATAATTTGGAAATGGTCATAATTTTGAACAGGGAGGAAATAGGAGGGATATGTTACTAAATTTTATCCTTGAACAAAGCATTGTGTAGCCATAATCTTAACTGATAGAAATCTTTATAATTGATACAGAATGAAATTGTAATTTCTTTCATTGGTACAGAATTTATATTGATAAGGATTTAAGGTTTGCATTGGTGTGAATTTCTTATATTGATACAAAATTTGAAATTAATATTGTTACTCTTAGATAGGCATTATGCCCATGCTACTCATTTAAGAATCTGAGGCTAAGAACCAGTCCATCTAAGAGCTGCTTTACAAACTGTTTAAAATGATTGAGCAACACAAGTTAAGGGTCAGATAGTAAACTCATGGTTATGTTAGATCCTGATTTAATTATTATAATAAAGCACATTCAATTTACTCAAATAGAAATGGCTAAGAGTAGCTAAGGTTTAACTGTTCAAGATATTTTACACAGTCTTCAAAATCACCAGAAGTCCACAGAATGTGACATGTAATGTTATCCCATTATTAAGCATCATTTGACAGTGAGACAGGTCTGTTTCAGATAGTTTCCACATTATCCTTCAAAGAAAAATTGACCATCTTTACCTCCAGGTGAGTTTGCTTATGGTGACAAGGTAGCCTCAGGGCAGAAATTGCCTATTTCAGTTGCAGACAAAATACTGTCCAGAAAAAGGACACACCATGCAGAATAGTTGACTGATAGTTCTACCAAGACAGGGTAAACAGTCTTTCATAATCCTACTCTGCAAAGGTCTCTCAGATGATCTTGGGCCAAAAGGCTGAAGAAAGATGCTTCAATGCTATAAGAAAATAGGGTGTTTTCCAGCTAGTCAGCTGTCTCTACTGTAAGACTCTGACAAGCCTCAGTTTACCAGGGACCCCCTGTGTGAAAAATGTGGAGCCAGGGATCATTGCAAAAGCAAGAGGAATTTTTACTTTTCCAGCATGCTGGGATCATCCTATATCCAAAAAGAGAGGCGACCCAGCACAGTTTGTTCAACAGACATTTATACAGTCTCCAGAGGAGGCAGAGAAAAACAGCAGCTAGGCGCAATATGATTGGCAGAACAATGTGACTTTTAAACTGATTGGTCTTTAGGGAATGAGGTGGCAAGAACTTGCTTTGTCTGTGGGTGGCCAACAGTTTGTCCTGTGGGATGTGTCCATGTGCTCTGGGCCTCCCCCACCCTCAGGTCAGTCTTCCCCCCTGTTGTCTGAGGAATGTAGATTAGTTTCTCTGTTCCTGAGCTGACCCTTTCACTACAATTGTTTAGTTTGAGAAGCTATGTTTGGTGTTTTCTATATACCCAGGTAATATTTAAGTAGTTCTTGGATTTCTGACAGAGTTCAAAACAGTTATAGTATCATAATTGTTAGTATTCTGTCTAAACCCCACCTCCATAGTTACCTGGCAACAGCCAGGTAGACCTGCCCACTATAAAAGGGGCTGCTTGCCCCCTCCTCTCTCTCTTGATCCATTGATCCTTTGCCTGTAGCTCCTCTCTGTCCCCTCTCCCCTCCCCCTTTCCCTTCCCCCTCTCTCCACATGGTCATGGCTGGCCTCTATTCCTCTACTTCTGCCCTCTCTCTCTCTCTCTCTCTCTCTCTCTCTCTCTCTCTCTCTCTCTC
>NW_021620528.1:349967-500753 GCF_004785775.1 Grammomys surdaster
TCTCTCTCTCTCTCTCTCTCTCTCTCTCTCTCTCTCTCTCTCTCTCTGCCTCTACTATCTTCCTGGCTCCCCTCCCCATTCCCTGAATAAACTCTATTCTCTGCTATACTGGTGTGTGTGACTGGTTCCTCAGGGGGAAGAGATGCCTCAGCATGGGCCCGCTGAGACATTCCCTCCATCATTGGTCCCCTTTCCTTCATTGGTGCCCAGACTGGAGCGGATGTCTGCAGGTTTCCATCAGACCAGCACTCACTAGCCTAGTCTAGAACTGGTAAGCTTTCCCATCCCCCACTGGCCAGAGTAACCGTCCACATGGTCACAGGAAAGATTTCTTGAGCTAGAAGCTAACCCTGTCCTTTCCTGAACCTCATTCTAGGACTGCTCCCCTTGGATGAGACATTTCCCCTCTTCCTCTCAAGACAGTTTCTCGTGGCTGAGTGCCCCAGGCCAGGCCTGGACAGACTGTTCTCTCTGCCTCAGGAGCACTGGCTCCACCTCTAGTCCCCAGAGTGTCTCTTCCAGGGGTCAGCCTTTCCCATGCTTCTCCCCCTCCTCCTCCATCATCTGAGGCTGCCTGGACCCACTTAGTTCAGTTGGTTTACCTGAAAAGCAGCAGGTTCGACACCCTGCTTGCTCCCTTCCCTTCTGTGGTTCTTATCTCTCTGCTCTGGGTCTTCCCCTCCCATCCTGCCAGGGAACCTCTCTGAGACTTGCTTCCCCATGTGCACAACTACCTGCGCACAGAGCTTGGCTGCCTGACCATAAGACGGAGGTTTCCTCTCTCTTTCTGCCTGGGACATGTAAAGTGAGTGTGAATGCTGCCTTCTGCGACTGAAACAACTAACATGAACATTGCTGCGATATGGGACACACTTGCTTTTCCTTGCCCACTCAGACTCTAGCTGCCAGAGTCACTGGGCAGCCACTTCTGGAAGCTAGTAGGAAGTCCTGCCCTGTCGCTGCTGCCCACAGACCTGAATCGAAGCACCTGTGGCTCACAGCTCCAACCTGCCAGCTTTCTTATTCTAGTCCTAGCCAAATGTTTCTTTGCTAATACAAAAATGTGCTTTTCTCTGCCTAGGCAATCCACCAAAGTTACTTAAGACAGGATAGGAAAGGCTTTGTCTTAATACATTTTTACTACTGCTATTAAATTCTATTCAGTTACAACCAATCCTTATGGCTCTCAATCTTGTCAGAAGTCTGCTAATACTAACTTATATAGTTTATGGCTGACAGAATTCCCAAAGCCTCTAACAGTTGACCCAAGATGGTTTCAGAAGACTTTGGACACTGGACTCCTAGAAGATACAGCCTGGATTGTATGCAAACAAACGCAGTGGACTCAACTGGATGCTCTGAGTCAAATGACTTGTCTAAACCAAGGTAAGTCATTTCTCATGTCATGTGTATCCATTCCACAGAGAAAAAGCTCTGTGTCTTCTGTGCTTGGAAGCCAAACTGACTTCACCCAAGAGACTATGGAGACCATGGGAGCTGTTGGCTAGTGGACTCTGTCATTTTTTTAACATAATATATAACTGGTAGATTATTGTTTGCTCTTTCTCAGACTTCTGACTATATTGACAGCTAAGCTTTCACAGATATTATCTGTTACCTCATTACCTAAACTCAGTTGCCATCAATTAAATGCTTCCTATTTCCTCTTCTTGCTATACCACTGTTCTAGTATTATCTAAGTTCCTATAAACTTGCCTAACTCTAATAAAACATTCCACTATGCGATCCAGCAAAGGTTCGTCTTAAAGACTACTCATGTTAACTCATGCTGTTATTTCTTTTGTAAACTTATAAGCTACAGGAAACCCACTCAGATCTACCTCTTATGGACCAAATAGATGCCATCCAGATAAGTACATCTGCCTAAAGTTCCCATTTCCTACCTATTACAAAGGGTGGAATCCCTCTGGGTTTCAAGTGTACGTCTTAGAAAATTTTTCTTTCTCCCGAATGTACTTAATCTTGTTCCCCTCCCTACATCTTGTCAAGTCCAGGCACATCCAGAACAGCTTCAGAGAAGCAACCTCCAGATACTCCATCTCCTGCCACACACACAGCTGCTTCTACTGGACCTGTTCCTTCTGACCTATCCTCAGATGGCTCGATCCATAGACCCTGGACAGCTGGAAACAGCCAACTCTCCTAAGACTGAACAAACATCCCCCATACCCATTCTTCTAGGTTCCCCCTAGAGACATGTTACCCCCAATGCCAGCAGGAAGTAGCCAGATATCACAATGACCCTATTCCTGCTTCACCATCACCTCTTTCTAATTTTTCTTTTTTTATTAAACCAAAACGGTGGAATGTTAGTATTCTGTCTAAGGGCTCAGACAGTCTCTGATCTCCTCCTCAGAGAGATCATCCCCTGATTTGATGTCCTCACCTCTCTCCAGTCAGACAATGGGCCTGAATTTACTTCCCAAGTTTCTCAACTTCTGTCTAAGGCCGTACACATGCCCTGGCATTTTCATATTCCCTACCACCCTCAATATTCAGGTAAGGTAGAGAGAACTAACCACTCTTTAAAAACCACTCTTGTCACAGGAACTTCACCTTGACTGGGTAAAACTCCTACCTCTGGATCTTTTCAGGCTATGAGCCATTCCCAAGCCATCTCTCCTCATCTCACCCTTTGAACTCATGTATGGACATCCAGTTCTGACTCCTGGTCTTTCACCTATATGTTCCCCCCTCCCAGAACATCTGCTCACCCCATTACTTTGCCACCTCTGTTTTCTCTTGTGGGACTTTGCTGTCCACCATCTACCTCAACCACACACCGTCTCCTGTCCACTGCCTGTCAACATCGGAGACCAAGTGCTTCTCTCCCCTCCAGATCATCGGCCCTCACCTCTCTCCCCCAGATGGCAGGGTTTTTTTAAGGTGAACCTTGTGACCCCTACAGCTGCTAAACTTGAAGGACTCCCTCATTGGGTCCACTTGTCTCACCTCAAGCCTTTCACCTCTCCATCTAAAATCAACTCTTCTTCATACACGTCAACCCTAACTGGACTGTGCTCTATTAAGCTCCAGAGGATATCAAAATCACCCATCTTGTCCTCAATCCCAGAAAATGAGACTCCACTCTGGCAGCCAAGCTCGACCTCACTGAACTAGACATGTGTTTCTTGTCCTCCCCTGCTGTTTGTTTCTATCCAGGTCAGCCCTTACATCTGGAGGTTCAAGGTTCAAGAGACACCCACAGATAACAAACAGTCTTTCCAAACAGGGTCAGGAAACTGCTCCATAGCCGGATGCCAAGAACCAATCCAAATTGCCACTATCCCTATACCTGTTATCCCACCTAAATATTATGTTCTCTATACTTGTTTTTTTTCCCCAGATAGAAGATTATTGTAGAAACTGGCCAGACAATTATGGGGGCTGCCCATATTGGTCTTGTCAGATACATATGCTAGGTTTAGGAACCAACCACTGCAAGACTACCAACACTGCAAGACACTCATTTCTACATGCAAGACCCGAGAGATTCTAGCTGTGGTGCTTCAGAACTGATGGGTGCCAGACATCCTGACAGCTAAAGAAGATCTTCAACAGCTCTTCCATGAAGAATGCCATTTTGGGGGGAATGTGAGACCTCCAGTTTTGAGATTAAAAAAAAAACATATAAAAGCAGATACTCTCCCTTTTTAGCCATCCTCCTAGAATTATTTCTAACCAATTTATTAATCAGTTCCTGTTACAGGATTTCCAGTTGCTGTCCACAGAGGAGCCTGATACACACATCTACCACGTTGGCCCCATGGTGAAAAGCCAGCTGCTCCCCACAACGGACTACGCCCCTACATAGCAGAAAGTAGTTTAAGAGACACGACGCCCTGACTCCTCTTTCACCATCAGCTTCCCCTCCCCTTTTTTCTTTTTTTTATAATAATAAGAAGGGAGGTATGTTGATAACAACCCGAACTTGGTGACATCATATCCAGGTAACTCCCACATCGTTGCCAAGACAACCTCCGTATACTCCCAGAATCCACCTGGCCACCTCACCTGTACCTGGAAAAAGAGCAACGTCATCACTCATATAAATAGACAGAACTGTCTCTTCCTCTCTCTCTCTCTTATCTCCGCCATTCCTCCCATTTCTCTCCCCACCCTCAGCCCTCAATAAACCCCCTCCCCTCGTGGAACCGTTTGGTCTGGTGTTGTCTGTCTAAACTGTGGGCGCACCCAAAATCTTTCAACAATCAAACTCAAGTTGTTTAACATTGAGAGAGAGGTTAGAGTTGAAGACATAGTTTTCAGATGGTGTTACAGGCTAAAATCTAAACATAATCCAGGAATAGAATTATAATTCTTTAAATTAGGAATGTGATGGTAAAGTACTTTATCTAACTGACAATATGAAGGACTGGATGTTAATTGTGTATCATACTTGTAATGAACACAACTGTTACAGTCTTGTTCAATTTATGTCTAATTGAACAGAAAAGGTGAGATATAGAGGGAGGTTCTGATGCTAAGCTTCTGTTCCCTAATTGGTTTGTGGTCGATTAATAAAGATACTAGGGGCTAATTGCTGGGCAGAAGAAAAGAGTCAAGACTTCCAAGTCCCAGGCTAGATGGAGGAAGAGAAAGGGAGATCTTTCCATGAGTTCTCCATGCATCAAAGGGAGAAAAGGTAACCAACCATGTGAGATCTCAGAGGTCATAGGCCAGTTACACAGGTGGGAGATTAGAAACATAATTAAGTTGAGGGCAGATTTAGAGGGCTGAACAAGGAGGAGGTAACCAAGCATCTAAATCTGAGGGCAGATTTAGGGTGCTGAGCTAAGAGTGTTAGGAAGAGCATGCTAATGGCAGGAGATTAGAAGTGCCCAGAAGTTGAGGCAATAAAGCATGTTGAAAAATAATCTAATGTGTGTGTGTCTTTCATCTGTGGATGCAAGGGAATCTGAGCAGGGCTGGTAGCATTGTCTGCCCAGAGCTTAAAGCAGGGTAGCAAAAACTACCTTACAATTCACTGGTAACCGTGGAGATGTGTGTATGCATATCATCTGAGGACTTGTGACACGGAGGCAGTAGGATCATCATGAGTTCAATACTACTTCAGCTATATATCAATTTTGAGCCTAACTTTAACTGCATAAAACTGTCTCAAAATGGGAGGGGAGAACCACCAATAAATGTAATAAGAAGGAGCAAATTTTCTTCTAAAATTAGCAAATAATGACAATATCTAGTGACGATCTGAATATAAATGAACTTGTGGGGATAAATTCTGCCAAGTTTTATGTAAATGTCTGGGAAAAATTAGTCATTGTGTCTCCAAAGTTTAATTATGAAAAAATGTACTGATATCTTACTTATTCCAGCAGTTTCCTAATCGATACTTAAGAACCCAAATATGTAGTGTGTATTCGTGCATGTCTACATGAGAGAGAGAGAGAGAGAGAGAGAGAGAGAGAGAGAAACAGAGAGATAGAGAACAAGAGAGAGAGAAGAAGGGAAAGAATGAGAGAACAAGGGAGAGAGAGAGAGAGAGAAAGACAGAGAGAGAGAGAGAAAGCGTTTTCATGGAGCATGACTCACACTCAGACTCTCAGTCTTGGGAGTAAATGCCTTTATGTCCTTAGCCATCTAATGGTCTCCTAATCCTAAAATATTTTAAGTTCACTGAACATATACCCTTGGTGTTATTCAAATATTATATAGTTATTTAGAATAATGTTTAATATATTGCTTTAGAGAACTGTTAATGACCCCATGCTATACTTCTATTTGTAAAACCTATAACAGACTCATAAATTTGTATTTCTAACTTAGTTGTGGTGCTAAACTGTGACTTATACTCAGGTTTAATTTGTATAGAAGGACATTTTCTTTTCAATATCAGAAAGAAAAAGTGATTTCATGCTCCAATTTTTTTCACAACTCAAATTTTGGGCTTTCAAGTATTCTTCCAATATAACTTGGATTGTATTCATCTTTGTCTCTCCTGGAATGCAGACTTTTGTGTATGGGCTTATTTGTCGTTTAACACCACATCTGTCAATAGGACAATTCAGTTTATTGCTCCACTATTCACTGAAATAAACTGAAAGAAAATCATCTCAGTGGTAATAATTGTAATAATGGGGTTTCTAAGACAACTGCATGTTTTTATATAGGTTAAGATTTGGATTATTTGATTTCTTTTTGCCAGTTGTTTTACAGTGTATTTATTAGGAAGTTATATCAAGCAGAGTAGATTTTTGCTGCAGTTTTTCATGTTAAGGGTGCAGCTAAAATTAGTCTGAAGCACTGTGCAACACTCTTCCTTAAGCAGCTGCTTTCCAGGCTCTTCAGTCTCCATTAATACCCTCTGTCTCATCAGATTCGAAGCATTTTCCTTTTGTAGCTAATTTTTTTTCCAAATACACACTAACATTATGCCACAAAAGCATTTTGTAATGAATAGCTCATGTTTTACAAGGTTTAGCATATTCTTCTGTTATGTGTTTACAATGGCTACAGTAATTTATAAAGATTCCTCCAAGACATCTGTGGGAAACTGCTTTTTGATGTATACCCACATTGCCAGCAATTAACTCACTATTAAGACAGCATTGTTGGAAACATGTGTTAGAGGTTGGCTCTCTGGTCAACTCACTCACTTGTGGAGGAAAATATTCACCAAGACTGTGAGGTCCAGAACGAAAGAAATACTACAATTGGCCTCAATAGGAAACATAGCTTATAGGGGATTTTTTTTTTTAAATTAAGCTCTACTAAACTGTTTCCTAAAGAGGCTACTTGATTTTCTAATAACACCAGCAATGCCAGAGTGTTTAATTTCTTTATATCTTCTTTAACATTCAGTGTCTTCTGTTTTTATTTTATTTTATTTTATTTTATTTTATTTTATTTTATTTTATTTTATTTTATTTTATTTTATTTTTTCAGGGTAGATTGCAAATGCAGTCCCCAACTACCACAAATTACGCAGTCAAGTCTCTCTGAATTTGGGAAAATTGCAGGAGTCAGCACTTCCAGAGTGCAGTGAATAAGCCTCAAGTGGGAAAACCACCGTCAGGATCATAGCACCTATCTCCCCTGCATGGCTGTTTGGATTAGACTGTACTTAGGTGGTGTTTTTATTCAATTAAAAACATGATCACCATTGTACCCAGCTATCACATTCTTAATCATTTATCACAGAGAATTAGAAGCATGTAATTCCACAGCATCTGATCATGAATACGCACAGCAGCTTTTTCTGTACGAGACAAAGCCAGCAGCAATCTAGATATCCTCAACTGGTAAATGACTGCACTGAAATATTCTCTGCATTGGAGCAGCGCACAGCAACTTTGAATAAAGATCAACTAAGAGTTTGGCTTGAATTTGATTTCTTTGCCTCCTTCCTTTATTTTACTCCCTTTCCTTCCCTCCCATTCTTCTTTCATTCCATCTTTCCTCTTAATCATTCTCTTCTCCATCCATCTACTTCTCCCTTCTATCCAGTTTTTCAGTGCGGGAGCTTTTACCCAGAGCCTTACACATGATAAATATATATGCTCTATCATTGTGCCACACTTAAAGTTACTTAGAGGAGTTAGCTGCCTACAGGATCATGTCTCCATCATTATATTTAAAGAATGCTTTGAAATGACAACATTATTGTAATAGATAACAGATTAATTGTTGCCAGAGTTTTTGAATGAGCTGGGCATGGGCAAGAAATAGATACAGTAAGAAAAAAAAATCAGAAATTTGCTCCATGGTTATGACAATATTCTACACACTTGACTGTGTTGTTAGTTAGATATATGAACTAGCATAGGTAATGAACTTTCCTAGAATCAAATGCTGAAACATGTATACAACACAGAAGATCAGTCGCTATACCAATGATCATATACTGATTGCCATTATGATCTACAATACTATAAGCTGGTATAGTTAGGAGAGACTGGATAAAAAGGACATGAAATCTATATTTCCTTACAACCTCACAAGAATCTACAGTTCTATGCAAATGATTCAGTTTTTCAAAAGCCAAGAAGCGACTATGCAGTCATACATGGGTAATTAACAGGACATCTATTTTTAAATGTCTGAGGGAGTAGATGGCAAAGCATGTCTTCAGTACTCACACATAATTGTGAGAGTCAGTGTTGCAAGAATGGTCCATCTTAAATTCTCATAAAGCTAAAGGTAAAATAGATCCTCAAGTCCTTCTTCACTTTACTACTTTGCTTACATAGCAGCAAGTGTGTTTGCTTCTTAGTTTTATGTTCCTATATTAGCCAATGTCCAATTTGGAAAAAAGTTCTAGATTTTTTAAATTATGATGATGAATTTATTTCCAATAGATGATATCATTTAGATAAGGCCAGAAGTACCTGAGAAGAAACAAAAATGAAAACCAAATTGCTGATACCTAGAGATGAGACTGTCATTCATAGAGCAGATCAAGAGATATGGTAGACTCCACATGGGGATCAGAGGTAGTGTGCTTGCTAGCATGCAGCAGCTCCCAAGATTTAACTCTTCACAATAAAATAAAAAATAAAATAAAATAAAATAAAATAAAATAAAATAAAATAAAATAAAATCAAAGGAAAGGTTAAGAAAAGCAAAGAGGATGAAGATGGTGTTCAAAACCACTTGCTATCTGGTTCTAGTTCTAGGAGTGATGGGATCGAAGATCCTGTCCCGCTAGGTTTCAGTCACACAGAAGTTCAACCACTTTGTTTTGTTTTCAATATATCTCAATCACAGTTTGCCTGCCCCTCATACCTCTCAGTCACCATCCTTCCCTCCCCTCTCCTCCAGATCCATTTCTCCTTCATTTCCCTTCAGAAAAGAGCAGGCCTCCCAGGGATATCAACTGAACATTGCACAGCAAGACTAGGTACAATCCCTCATATCAAGGGTGAAGCAACCCAGTAGGAGATAAAGGGCCTCAAGAGCAGACAAAAGAGTCTGAGACACACCTCAACGCTCACTCTTACTAACAAAAGAATACCAGTTAAGGGGCCAAGGATACCAGGAGAATAAGGCCCACTGAATCAACTGCTTTCAAATGTATATGAAGCAGCTGAAAGAGAATAATCTCTCTTCCTGATTTTTAATTGCCCTAGTCACCTCTTACCAACAACCCATAGTTGTTTCCTAGCATACCTGGGCAGTATACTTTACAGAACCCAGGCTCCTGTGAGGATACATCAAACTTGCCACAGAGTGCTGTTCGTGAGGTTGAGAAAAACCAGGAGACAACCATGGGATATTATCTTCTGTATTTATTTATATATTGCTAAATTCGGACAAATAAATGTTTATGTAAAAATGGCTATATATATATAAATGTTGATAAACTATGGAAAATTTTCTATAATGAGATGTAGAGAAAAAAGGAACAATATAAAGAAGTTATGTACATTATGCTCTTTGAATCTGTACCTTGGACTTGTCATCTGTGCTTAACTTTATTCATAATACTGAATAAAACTTGAATATTTCTTCCTTGTTTTAATGATTTCTTTCTTCTTTTTAAAAGGAGTTCTTTTTTAAATATTTTTAATTAATTTTTTTAATATGTGAGAGTGTTTAGCCTACATGTAGGTTTCTGCACCATGTATTCTTGGTAAGCTAGAAGACAATGACAGATGTTCTAGAACTTAAATTATAGACAGTTATGATATTCCAGGTGTGGGCTGAGAACAGAACTCAGGTCTTCAGTCAGAGCAGCTGATGATGCTAACTGCGGAGCAGTGTCATCATCACCACGTATCTCCCTTTAATGGATAAAAGCTAGTCCTAAGCAGTTTGCATCAACCACACAAGATTAGAGGTGCTTAAGAGATGTAAAAGGCAAGTGTATCTGGTTGTTTGCACAATATCAATTTCTAGATCTTCAATCTTTCTATTTATCATTTGCCTTAGAACTGATATCTGGGGGAGATGACTCAATGGTGAAAGGGTGTGCAACAGTAAAAATCTGATATCAGGTCCCAAGGATACACGTAAAGTCAAGTTCATAGCATGTACCTATAATCACAGCATTCCTCACCCTTTGTGTGAGACAAGAGGCAGAAAATGAGAATCTACAAAAGCTTGTAGGCCAGTCAGCACAGCACACATACTGGTGAACAAAAATAGACACTGTTTCTAATGAGATGGGCAAAGAGCTTTTTGAGGTTGTCTTCTGTCCACCATATAAACTCTATAGTGCATGCATACCCTTATTCAAACATGTGCACGGGAACAGTGCACATAAACACACATTACACACACACACACATAGACAAACACATGCACACACAATGTACACACATACAAATACATACACAACAAGTAAATTGATAAATGAATAATTTATTCCTGCATTGATTCCAGAAATGTATAAGTTTCACTTTGGTACCCTTTCCTGGGTGATACAATTTTTAATTTTTTAGATTAAACTTTTATGTGTTTATTATTTATTTATTTGGATGAAATTTATTTATATATTTATTATTATGGATAAAATATTTTAATTCATTTTAAATTCTAGGTGAACTATATGTTTGTATTATTTCAAAGCACTTTATACATTAATAAAAATGCATCAGGATTTTAGTATAAAAGACATATCTATAAACACAGAGCTGGTGAGATATCTGAGATTGCAGAATTCATTTTTTTTAATTTTTTTATTGGATTTTTTTATTTATTTACAATACAGATGTCGTTCCATTTCCCCCTTTCCCCCTTTCCCCTCCCTAGAGCCCCCATCCCATTCCTCCTTCTCCTTTATGATTTTATACCATTTAAATTACATGCAAGTATTAAAGTCAGTTCTAGGTTGAGGGACTAGCAATACAATAGATGCAAATAGTCAAGGAACAAGCAAGACAATAAACACAAATAGTCAAAGAAAAAATAAAGCATTTAACCCAATTACATGGACACTCCCGTGATAACTGTTTGTAAGGGCTTATCAGGATGACCAAAGTATCTGAGCCTACTTCTCTTTCCTATTGCAAGGTCATTTTTATGTCTGAAGCCTACTTCCTTGTTCTAGCTTAAAATTTAGAATCCTGTCTGAAATTGCTTCTTTGTTCTAGCCTAATATATAGATTCCTATCTGAAATTACTTCTATGTTCTAGCCTAAGATTTAGATTCCTGCCTGAAATTACTTCTTTGTCCTAGCCTAAGATTTAGATTCCTACCTGAAATTCCTTCTTTTTTTCTAGCCTAATGTCAGATTCCTGCCTGAAGCTTACTTCCTTGTCCTCAGCTAATGTTATATTCCTGCCAAGCAGCCCATTTCCTTGTCCTTAGCCCATGTCAGCTTCTTGCCAAGCAGCCACAAAGGCTCTCTGCCTCTCTCCCTTTTTCATTTCATTAACAAGACTGACCCTGTCTTAGGTCATTCTGACAAGAATGCCTTCCTTACCCATCATGGAATATGCATTATCCAAAGCAATGTACTTTTGTCTTAGGTTGGTAAGGCTCGGTGCAGAATATTACCAATCCTTGGCTTGCCAGCCTGTTAATTTAATAACTCTGTCTGGGGGTCCATTTTCAGGCTCAAGTCATGCACTTTGGCTGCCAATATGTTGATGTTGTTCAAGACAAGCTTTAACATGATGAGCAGGAATAAAAGTATTCCCAGGACAAAAAGGGCTAGCATGATCAAGCTATATATACCATTTTTGAAGCTTGACCAAAATAGAGATATTGACCTCAGGCCATAGGTAATTTTATCTGCAGTATCTACCTCATCAACACTCAGCAGATCAGCATTCTTGAAATTCATAAGCTCCCTATGTATCATTAAAACCTCCAGATAGGTGTTAGAATTATGCCAAATATCCTGCAAGTGTCATTAAACTTCTTCCTAATTATAATGACTACCACTGTAAATTTTAGAACTAACATGAATCCAATGGTATTTGACTTGACACTCAAGATGGCTCTTTACCCTTAAATTCTGTTTGTGTTTTTTTCTGCAAGATGATGAAGGAGCATGGTGGCTGCCAGCCAAAGCAATGGGTGAAACATGCTGATGCCATGACAAATAATGATGCCGACCTGTGAGCTTGCTGAGTGCCCTGACAATGGTGACTGGGAAGCTGTATTGGACATAAGTTCCTGACCCACCATTGCTTACCTATACCCCAGATGGGACAAGCTGCCTTGCCTCAAGTTCTCAGACCTTGTGGCACAGAGGAACAAAAAGAGAAGTTATAATGTCTCTTGTATTGTTATTAAATGTGACCAGTTATTCAGACTCAATCATGAACTAGTCTAGAAATCAATCCAATATTCAAAATAACAGTCTTCATTTGGAAGTCTGTTTCTGGACATTTTCAGAGACATATATGGAAATTAGCTGCAATTCTCTATGATGTTGTGTTAGTAAGAGATAAGTTGGGTCAGGATCTGGATTTCAAAGAAGTGTTAGCACATGTGTTAAGACTTTTTTAATTATCAAGTTAAAACTACTTTTGTTTCTTCTACAATATTTAATGCAAGTTGCATTGATTGTATACCTTCTAATTGTGTTTGTGTTTTGAAATCCAGCATGTCAGTTATGGAGGTCTATCAACCAGCTTTTGTTTTAGTGCCCTGAGTATCACAGAACCTTAGTATTTTAAAAATAGCTTTCAAGTACTGGAAGAAATGAGGCAGGCTTTAAGCAGAAGCAAGAGGGTAGTGAGCTTGATTATTGCTGGTATAACAGCTTTAATTACATTAATTGCTAGCACCACTGCTTCTTCAATTGCTGAGACACAAGAAGTTAAGACAGCTACTTTTGTTAATTATTTAGCAAAAAAAATGTTACTAATGTGTTGAGTATACAAGAGGATTTAGATAGGCATTTGGAAGAACAGATTGATGCGGTTTATCCTATTCAAATTACTGGAGATTGTAGAATTCTTGCTAAGCATCAGTAAGTATGGATCTTGGATTTATACCCCAATGTGAAAATCGTGATTGTGCTTACCTATAGCCCCAGCATTGTTGCAACAAAGAAAGGAGGATCCCTAAAGTTTATTAGTTTTGACAAACCAGTGAGTTCCAGATTCAGTGAGAGATCCTGTCCTCAAAATGAAGATGAAGAGCAACTGAGGAAGACACTCAATGTTCACTACTGGCCTCCATATATATGCTTGTGTGTGTGAATGTTCATATATGTGTGTGTGTGTGTGTGTGTGTGTGTATGTGTGTGTGTATACCTTCCAAAGTTTAAGCATATATCTATGTCTATGTCTATGTCTATGTCTATGTCTATGTCTATGTCTATGTCTATGTCTATGTCTATGTCTATATCTATATAAGTGCACACACACACACACCAATAACAAATTTAATCACTATTGATACACTTTCCCCAGGCTTATACTAATGGCTTAGTCTTACTGACCTTTCAACTAATTCATGCAAATAAATTTCTATCATGAAAGCACGAAAACATCCAGTGTTGCAGAGAATTTCACACATGCCATCTGGAATCAATCACCAATTGCTTTGGAGCAAAATTACATTTATTTAGGATTAAGTTACAAAGGGCTTTTAAATTGTACTTATGGTTAGGATCCTCATAATGTATATGTCTTCTAATGTTACGACACATTATTCCAATAATAAAAAATACAATGTAATTATAATTAGATGCCATGTACGTTAGTGTTACTATTTTTGTTTGTTTGTTAGCATTTGGTCAAAACATTTCTAAATTCCAAAATATTGAACTTGGGCAGAAAGTACAAAATTCCAATTTCATATGGATATGTTGAATCAAACTTCACCAAATTTAATGTTATTTATGAAGTCATTGAAGAAGAAAATAATGCCTTCTTTGATAAGTGTTGCTTAAGCTATGTTGTATAAATTTTAGGAACTGAGAAATGATTGATTTCTAATAGTTATAAGTATTTCTGCAAGACTTGAAACTGGTAAGACATTGCTTTCAGCAAATATATAATCACAGTTGTCAGAGAATATGTAATTATCTGTGAATTATAAAATATTTTTAATCACTGATCATTCTTTAGGATAGCTGATGATTCAAAAGAAATTAGAAAATTTAGCAATATTTTTGCCTTATGCTATCTAAATCTAATCATGATCAAAAAATTTCAATTGAAAATGTATTTTGACAAGACAAAATAAAATGAAAATGAGAATAACCTTTTGATTTTCAAATAGCATATTAGCACAAAAATTTATTGACTATGATCCCTTGATATTTTAGGGAATTTTCAATTTTAAAATATTTTTTTGAGAGCTAGACAGATGGAGCAGGGTTAAGCATGCTACCTGTGTTTCCAAGGACCCAGAATTTTGTCCTAGAATTCATATTGTGCCTCACAACTGTCTGAAACTCTAGTTGTTGGGAATATATGGCCCACTTCTGGCCCTATCAAACATGGCACACAGCTGGTCCACATACATACACAAAGGTAAAATACTCATATACATAAAAATAATGTTCAAATTATCTTGCTAGAGAGTTTTCCTGTTGTGAAAATTTTACATAATGGAATGATAAACTATAGTCTCCAGTGGCAAGATCATCTCATCTATTAGGTAGTTTAGAAGAATCATACATTCTGTGTGTATATTATTATTTTAATCCTGTTACTTATCGTTTATGACTATAAATAATGGGTGGCTATATGCATTGTATTTCAATAATTATTCCCATTGCTTTCTGAAGCAATCACCCCATTTTACATTTCTACTACAACTGTATGAGATATTCTATTACTGACCATTGTCGTGAGCAAATCTTCTTTCTCAATGTAGCCATCCTAGCAGATGTAATATGGTTTCTTATTTTTGAAATGATTCAGTTACTCTGATACACAATGATATTGAATATATTTTATGTGCCTATTGCACTTTTGTATAGGGACTTTTGTGGGATAACTTGTCTATTTTCCCACTTAAACTGTGCTTGTCTTTCTACTATTAAACTGAGACTTTCGTAAGTATTCTGGAGAAAATATTATCAATTTGTGAATGTTTTTCCTAATATATGTATTATTTTACTGCTTTCTTGAAGTTTCCTTTCTTGTTTATTTTTAAACAAGGCATTGTAACATAGCCCAAGCTCATCTCAAGCTAGTTCTATGCAAATCCTGACTTTTGTCTAAAATGCAACCTTCTTACCTGAGACCAAAGAAGCACTTCACTTGAAGTCATGATCCTTCTTGCTCAATCCTCTGAGTGTTGGAGTGACAGGTGTATGTAGCTGTGTGGTTCTTGGATGTATTTTCTGAAACCAAAATTTTTGTTAAGATGAATATACATTTTCTGTAAAACTACTATTGCTTTAAACGTTCTCATCCAAGAACTAAGAAAAAATACCACACACAAGTAACCCTTTTATGAGTTATTGGTGAAAGCTGACAGAACTGGAAGGGAAGCCCTTTTTCAGGAAGTCATCATGAGCTTTTCCATGGGCACAGAAGACTCTCAAGTAGAACTGACCTGAAAGCCTTCTCCCTGAGGACTGACAAGTTACTAGAATAGACCATGCAAGCTTCCAAAGGAGGGAGGCGACCAATAGTCCTAGGCACCTATGACACCTATGAACCACATCAATGACCAGCATGACACACTAACCCTAAACAGTAACTGTAAAGATGTAGTTGGTGCATGTATACCTCAGTGGTTACTAACAGCTCTCTCACTGTATTTTTTTGTTTGTTTGTTTGCTTGTTTTGTTTTGGTTTTTGTTTTTTTAACCATGTGTGCTTCTTGTGTCTCTGGTAAGAAGGTACATATTTAGACAAAATCAGGATTTACACTTTCTCTGTTTCACCTAATACTAGGTTCTTAATAATGATCTAAAATATGACTCTTGTAGAGTTTTATCGTAAATCTTTTGTGCTTTTTTTATATTTTTATTTCTACATATGATAAAACTATACAATTATATAATCATTAGTAAATTAATATTTACATCTTTTAAATAATCTAAGCTAGAACAAAAGAGAAAATATTTCTCTTCAATACACAGAGAAAGACAGTTACAGCATCTATTTTCCCATTTCTTTCTCTTTTTATTTGTTCCCTTTGGTTCTAGTTATTTTGTTGCTACCATTTACAATTCATATTTAAAGTGTAACCTTAACCTTTTATATATTTGTTTTTTTAATTCAGGTTGGAAATAAAGCAGTAAAAAGTTCAATTGTACTGCATTTTATTATATTTTGTACTAATATTTTAGGTTAACATAAAATATTGGGTTTCATCATGACTTCTTCGTGATGAATAGCAATAAACATAGATTTGCAAGAATCTCCGTGGTAGGATTTAGAGTTCTTTGGCTATATTCCCAGGAGTAGTTTACATTGGTTGTATTTGAGTTCTACTTTTAGTGCTGTAAGAATAATCCATACTTAGTTCTATAAGAGATATACTAGCTCAGACTCTCACTACAAATTTCTATCTTTACATCATTTTTACCAGAATCTAGTCATTAGTTCTTGTTTCATTGCACTGGGCACTAGAAACACAGAGGGTGTTTTAATTTTTTTTTTTATTTTATGAGACTTTTTTGTGACATAGAATATTATACACTTTAGGAAAAGTTCCATGGGATCTTGAGAAGGATTTGTACTCTGTTTCTGTTTGATGAGGTATTCTATATATATTTGCTAAGCCCATTTGTTCTAATCTGCTGTTTAATCTTGATATTTCTTTAAATTGTTATCTCTTTGTTGATACTTTCTTGCCAAGCACATACATATAAAAATATTCCTTTATTCTTTTTAAAATTCAAAATAGATTATTTTCATACAATATATTCTGATTATGTTTTTCCCTTCCCCAAATCCTCCCTACTTTCCCACCTACCAAAATCTATATTCTAAGAATTAGCATATATGTGTACAATGGCATACAAACATATTTTCTCCTTTCACCTTTTTATCTCAGTCAAAATGTACTCTTCCAGTTTTGTGCATTAAAAAAGAAAAATAAAACCCACTAATTCTACATTAATGTTACCCATGTGTCTTGGTTGTAGGCTGATTCACATGAGCATGTAAATCCAGTGGCTATACCTTTATGACAATGAGTCTCCTTCCTGACAACTCTCAAGTACTATAGCATCTCAATAAGGTGTGGGGCCTAGAGACCATCTCCCCATCTATGCCAGGTATTTGGGTAGGTTGACCTCATACAGAGGCTGTGCAGGAATCCATAACTCTTTTTTTTTAAAATAAAAGAACATTTATTAGTATTTTTTATTTTCTATACATGGCATGGGGTGGGGGACATGTCAATTCAGTGTACATACACATATATACCTGTTCATGTGCAGGACAACCATTTCTTTTCCTTTTAAGACATAGTTTATCACACAGCCCCAGAGCTCTCCAATTAGGCAAGGTTATTTAGATACCCAGTCCTAAAGATTCTATATTTCTTTTCTCCAGTGCTGGTGTTACAAACATGTACACATGAATAATGTTGTATGAGGGCTCTGGGGATCAAACATGGGGTTTCAAACTTTAAAGCAAGCATGTACCAACTGTGTTATCTTCCCAGCCCTATCCACCTTTAAAAATAACTATTAATTCTTTTATTCAAGAACTATGTATTTACCTATCACTTATCTGTCATGTAGTATTGTAATTTTTACCGATGTAGGACTGACCTTAAAACAGATATTCTCTTTAATTTTAATGAATATGTTACATGATATATATCATAAAAGGGTGAATGGCAATGTAGTTTGAAGTTAGAGTGCTTAACAAGCATAAAAAAATATTTGAATAGAAATCCTAATACTGAAAGTAAAAGAATCATAAAATTATATAACAGAAATTCAAATAGCTGTGGAGTGGTAGGCTGTGAGAGGCATCTGGGCTCCTGGTCGACCATAGGCCTCGAATTCTGGACCCTAATGGGATGGAATGTGTTTGGCTCTGCTTCTGGGCTCCTGGTTCCTTTCACTCAGCTTCAGCCCTCCACAGCCCCTCCCACAGAGAGGTCTATTGATCATGTAGGAATAGTGCCTCAGGCTCTCCCACATGTAGATGAGGTATCTCCAAGCTCTCAGACCAAGCCAATAGAGGTTATCTGCTGCTGGACCCTAATCCACCCCAAAACTGTATATAAGAGCCCTATTCAGGAGAAGTAAAGGTGTGTGAGAATCATCCCATTGGCCTAGAGCTTCTGTCGCAAGAGCTGTAACTATAACACTTGGGAAGAGATCTGCCCTCCCGAAGCGCCTTCAGGACCTCCCATCTTTGGTAGCTCGCATCTCGCTGGCCCAGCCTGGACCAGCTCAGTGCAGAGGGACAAGTGAAACACCTGGGAGTGACTAGGTGGCAACAGTGGAGAGCAGCAGCAGAGGAGGCGAGTCCCCCTCCCTGCTCACACTCTACCACTTTGGGCTGGACTCCTGCACCAGGCTGGGCCAGAGATCTTCATGGGATGCCCTCCAGAACAGGGACCCACAAATAGCAATGTGTTTAAATATAAGTTTTTTTAAAAATTAAAAATTAATTAATTAATTGATAAAAGTTTAAATTGCTCTTAGAATCTAGATAGGTATTTGGAACAATGGATTGATGCTCTGTATCCTATTCAGATTATTGAAAGGAGGTTCAGAGTTTAAGAGTAAGGAGCCATCTCAAGTGTCATACCAAATACCAATGGAGTTGTGTTACTTCTAAAATTTACAATGATAGTAATTATAATTAGGAAAAAAATTAATGACACTTGCAGGATATTTGACATAATTCTAACACCTCCCTGTATGTTTTAACTTTGCGTAGTGAGATTATAAATTTAAAGAAAGCTGCTCTGCTGAGAGTTGATACTGCAGATACTGCTGATAAAATTAACCATGGCCTGAGGTCAGTATTTCCATTTTGGTCAAGCTTCAAGAATGATATATATAGCTTGATCATGCTAACCCTTTTTGTCCCGGGAATACTTTTATTCCATGTCTTTAATCCTTTACAGCTGAGGTTGTTACTGATAGTAAAGGTTTTATCATTATCATTATATACACGAGGCAGAAAACATTTTCATGTCTCTGATAGATTTTTCTAGACTTACTCATTTCTTTTACAACTGTCTTTTTGTTGTGTTGATTTTTAATGACACTTTGGAATTCTCTTCTCATTCCTTGTAATTCTATAGATAATTTTATTGTGGTTAACATGGGGATGACATAAAATTTTCCAAAATTATAACAGTCTAATTTAGTTTAAATAGTTATTAACTTACAGTTCAGTCATGTTCAGAACTCTGCACTTTCACAGTTCATCCTTTGCGTTATTTTATTCACACCATTTTTTCAAAACATTTTTATCATGAATACACATATTTGTGAATACACATCAATTTATGATTGACTTGTACACTGATGCTTTAAATACTGTAGCAGATCAAAACAGGAGATACATAGAAAAAATACTGTTTTGCATAAGTAAGGTGGTAGCAGGTTCAAGAATGCCTGAACTTCAGCAAGTAATAAAGAATAAAGTGAATTGTTTCACAGGAATAGAGATTTAGGACAAAATAATGGTTCACATAATATTGAATAGATTTTCCAAATATATATTAGTAGGAAAAAGTAGTTAAGGCAGATATTTAAGGTCTAAGTAGAATAAACAAATGAGAAAGCCTTTTTACTTATAAATATAGTATTCTTTTGAGTGCTTCATCAAGGTTGTCTTAAGACACTTCCAAAATATAAATTATTACTATTGTCCTTTTTTGCTGAAGACACTAAGCACTTCAAACATAAGGACCAGAAACCACTGAGGTGGAACTGATCTGGATGCCTCCTACTTGAGTAATGGCTTTCATGTTACCAGATGGAACCAAGCAGTCTTCCAAAGAAAAGAAGCAACCAACAGTCCTATTCAGGTATCATGATCTGGAACCACTTCAATGTGGCACCATAATCCTAATGGTATAGCATTGGCACATATACCTTGAAAGTTAATCAACAGCTTTCTATTTGGACTTAAGGCCCTGTTCTACAAGAGAGAAATCATGATTGGTACTGGAAACATTGCATATTAGCATGATATATAATGTGTTAATGTTGATAGAGAACATTGTTATTCCTGTGAAAAATCTATATCTTGAAAGACTTTTACTTATATTTAAGAGATAAAGTGAGAAAATATTCAATTAAATGAGAAAATATTCATTAAATTCAGGTAACATGGTGTAGAAAATATATGCACATAAGTATTTATACATACATTCTCTTTGATAAATGGAAGAAGTATGATTCTTCACATTTAGTGTAAGATCTACTATCGTATAGAAGATGAACAGAATTTAAGATAATGCTGAAATATTAATGAGGACAGAGAAGTCCAGATTCCAAGACATACTCCAGAGAAAGGCTGCGGGTAACATCAAGGTGTATGTCCTGGTCTTACAATGAAGTTCTAATCTGTGTGCACCTGTACTTACAACAACAGCAATAACTGTACCAGGACTAAGTAATTATTGAATTAAGCAGAAGGGTGTATGGGGAGGTATTGGATCTCGTGTTCACCTTTCAAATGCTTCCTTAATCTTTTTGTCCTTCTATACAGAGATTAAATGCTATGACATTTTGAATAGATTCTGAAATAGGAACCTTTCTTTGGTGAAGAGATCACTTTTTTGAAAATATATGGGTATTCACCAAGACACACACCCTCAGGAAAATAATTTTCATTTTAACAAAGTTATCTTTTGCTTTGTTCAGTTGATGTTCATTTCCTCAAGGACTCTGAAAGACAATAAGCATTTCCTCAAATATTCCATTGCAGACTTGACTCTTCTCTCGTCTCCTTTTCTTTCTTGTCTCTTTGTGATTATTTTTTTATTCTTCTCTCATACAAGGCATTCTAACTAAAGCCCCTCCTTGCCTGAAGTTCTAACAGTTCCTTCCACTACCCTCTCTTCCAGATCCACTGCTCCTCCATTTCTCTCCAGAACAGAGGGGACTTCTCAGTGATACCAACTAAATACAGCACAAGATGCAATAAGTTACAACAAATATGTAATAAATTCTCATATCAAGGCTATAAAAGGCAATCCAGTAGGAGGAACAGAATCCTAAGAGTAAGTAAAAGGAATCAGGGACACTCACTCCCACTGTTAGGAATCTCACCACACCCTAAGCTATACAATCACATCCCACATGCATAGGACCCAGTGCAGGCTTTTACAGGCTTCATGGTTGCTACTTCAACTTCTTTAAGCGCCGATGAGCCCTGCTTATTTGATTCTGTGAGCCTTGTTCTTCTGTTGTCCCAGATGCTGCAGCTCCTAAAATCCTTCCTCTTCTTCCATAGGGTTCCTCAAACTTAGCCTAATAGTTGAGTGTGGGTCTCCCATTGCAGACTTTGGATCTCAAAATATAGAAGTATTATTTCTTTCCAGAAGTCATAAAGAAAAAGAAACCAATTGACAATTTACCGCTATACAACAAAATGTCATCAGAACATTAATTCAATGACATTAAATTCTGAGGAAATATTATTTTAATTGAAATTATAGACTATTTAAATATTTTTAAATAGAAATTAAGTTAGAGAAATAATACTAAAATTTCTTTAAAATTAATATATCATAATGCAGAAATTGGACAAATGGAAACACATATAAAAATAATAATTTTTAAAAGATGGTAGACTACACAAAACACAAAATAAGTATCCAAGACTCAAGTTCCTTTGCAATATTTTTCTGGAATTAAGTTTATTTTCGAGTATCATCTACTGCAGTTTTCTGTTTCTAAATCATTGTGAGCCTCTGTTAGTATTCTGTCTAAAGTCCACCTCCACAGTTATCTGGCAACAGCCAGGTATGCTTCTCCCCACAGTTACCTGGCAACAGCCAGGTAGAGCTGCCCACTATAAAAGGGGCTGCTTGTCCCCTCCTCTCTCTCTTAATCTCTTGCTCTCTTGATCTCTTGCTTTCTTGTCTCTAGCTTCCCTCTGTCCCCTCCCCCCTCCCCCTTCCCTTCCCCCTCTCTCCACATGGTCATGGCTGGCTTCTACTTCTCTACCTTCCTCTCTCTCTCTCTCTCTCTCTCTCTCTCTCTCTCTCTCTCTCTGCCTCTACTTCCCTCCTGGCTGGTCCCTCAGGAGAAAGACGTGCCTTGGCATGTGCCCGCTGAGACATCCCCTTCCCCCATACCTCTCCACACACCCACAGAAAATACCCTTTATCTCTTTATCTTTTTTAAAAACACAACACTGGTGCTGAAACCTGAGAACAAAGACTTCAGGAACTGTGAGACCCATGTGGCTGCTGTGAGGCTGGTGTGACCATGCAGAACTGACTGCATATGACCTGCTGCAACCCCACCACAGCTGCTCCCACTACTATACCATACGGGACTCCATCTACTGCTACCTGCAGTCACTGACCGAATGAATTTTCACTGATGCTGTAAAACTTCCACCATGCAAGCTGTGCCGCTGTGGCCCCCACGTGGTGCTCTGCCACGTGGGCTGGGCAGCCAGACAGGCCTGGACTACACAGACCTCACAGTTCCACCTTTCCTGATACTAGACTGCACAAGCCTGAAAACACACACAGGCGTATTAATTGGTAAGGAGCTTCCAATTAGTGGGAGTGACCCTGGATGCCCAGTTAGGGCTTGGCCAGCCTTCCCTGGGCTAAGGTGTTGGCTTTTCATTGCCCCAGTCCATATGACTGGCCTCTAGCTGACCAATGACTTAGGACGTTGGCTGTTGGGTGATTTCCCCCGTTGAAAGTAGCTCACAGCCCCCAAAAAGCTCTTGTAGCTGCCGGAAATCCTGGTACCATGTGGGCTCCTTTCTGGCGAGCTCCAGGAGTTCCACTGAGGCCCCTAGATATTCTCGTGATGACCTGATATCTAGGCTTTTAGTCTGATTTTGTTGCTGGCTTTTTTTTCGGGATGCTGATAAAATAGCTCTGGTAACAGCCCCCATCACCCAATGGGCACCACATTGTCTTCGACTGTACCCACAGACACCCCACTGGGTTGTCTACTGAAAAATCTCAAATCTCTAAAATTAATGCCTGATTTGCGGCCTTCCAAGTTGATACACCTCTGCAATAAGACCTGGATTCGGTATTCCCTAGATAATGGACTAAAATGGCACACTTGTCCCATTCATTTTATAGGGTCTTAACACATACTGCCAGCAGTCTGGTAAATGGGAAGAAATTCCCTATATCCAAACATCTATCTACCTTCGCTCCAATCCTTCTGTGTCTTCTACCTGTTTCCCCATTCCCCACTGGTCAGAGTAACTGTCCACATGGTCCCAGGAAAGATTTCTTGAGCTAGAAGTGAAACCTGTCCTTTCCTGAACCTTGTTCTAGGACTGCTCCCCTTGGATGAGGCATTTTCCCTCTCCTCTAGAGACAGTTTCTTGTGGCTTAGTACACCAGGCCAGGCCTGGTCAGACTGTTCTCTCTCAGGAGCACCGGCTCGCAACTGCAGTCCCCAGCGTGTCTCTTTCAGGGGTCAGCCTTTAACAGGCTACTCCCCCTCTTCCTCCGTCATCTGCAGCCAGTCAGCTGGTTTGCATGAAAAGCAGCAGATCTGGGACCCAACTTGCTCCCTTCCACTCTGTGGTTCTTAGCTCTGCTCTGGGTCTAATCCTTGTATCTTGCCAGGGTCCCTCTCTGAGACTTGCTTCTCCATGTGGTCAACCACCTGTGCAAAGGGTTTGGCTGCCTGACCATGTGAGGAAGGCTTCCTCTCTCTCTCTCTGCCTGGGACCTGTAAAGTGAGTGTTAGCTGTGCCTTCTGCAACGGAAATAACTAACATGAACATTGCTGTGATATGGGACATGCTTGCTTTTCCTTGCCCATGGCCACTAGTAGGAAGTCCTGCCCTGTCACTGCCACCTGCAGACCTGACTCACAGCACCTGTGGCTCACAGCTCCAACCTGCCAGTCGTATGATCCTATGCCACTGTTGCCACCTTTCTTATTCTGATCCTAGCCAAATGATTCTTTGCTAATACAAAAATGTGCTTTTCTCTGCCTACACAATCCTCCAAAGTTGCTTAAAACAGCATAGGAAAGGCTCTGTCTTAATATATTTTTACTACTGCTATTAAATTCTATTCAGTTACAACCAATCCTTATGGCTCTCAATCTTGTCAGAAGTCTGCTAATACTAACTTATATAGTTTATGGCTGACAGAATTCCCAAAGCCTCTAACAGTTGACCCAAGATGGTTTCAGAAGACTTTGGACACTGGACTCCTAGAAGATACAGCCTGGATTGTATGCAAACAACCGGGGTGGACTAAACTGGATGCTCTGAGTCAAATGACTTGTCTAAACCAAGGTAAGTCATTTCTCATGTCATGTGTATCCATTCCACAGAGAAAAAGCTCTGTGTCTTCTGTGCTTGGAAGCCAAACTGACTTCACCCAAGAGACTATGGAGACCATGGGAGCTGTTGGCTAGTGGACTCTGTCATTTTTTAACATAATATATAACTGGTAGATTATTGTTTACTCTTTCTCAGACTTCTGACTATATTGGCAGCTAAGCTTTCACAGATATTATCTGTTACCTCATTACCTAAACTCAGTTGCCATCAATTAAATGCTTCCTATTTCCTCTTCTTGCTATACCACTGTTCTAGTATTATCTAAGTTCCTATAAACTTGCCTAACTCTAATAAAACATTCCACTATGCGATCCAGCAAAGGTTCGTCTTAAAGACTACTCATGTTAACTCATGCTGTTATTTCTTTTGTAAACTTATAAGCTACAGGAAACCCACTCAGATCTTATGGACCAAATAGATGCCATCCAGATAAGTACATCTGCCTAAAGTTCCCATTTCCTACCTATTACAAAGGGTGGAATCCCTCTGGGTTTCAAATGTACATCTTAGAAAAAGTTTCTTTCTCCCAAATGTGCCTAATCTTATTCCCTACATCTTGTCAAGTCCAGGCACATCCAGAACAGCTTCAGAGAAGCAACCTCCAGATACTCCATCTCCTGCCACACACACAGCTGCTTCTACTGGACCTGTTCCTTCTGACCTATCCTCAGATGGCTGCATAGACCCTGGACAGCTGGAAACAGCCAACTCTCCTAAGACTGAACAAACATCCCCCATACCCATTCTTCTAGGTACCCCTAAAGACACGTCACCCCCAATGTCAGCAAGAATTAGCCAGATATCATGATGACCCTATTTCTGCTTCACCATCACCTCTTTCTAATTTTTCTATTTTAATTAAACCAAAATGGGGGAATGTTAGTATTCTGTCTAAAGTCCACCTTCACAGTTATCTGGCAACAGCCAGGTATGCTCCTCCCCACAGTTACCTGGCAACAGCCAGGTAGGCCTGCCCACTACAAAAGGGGCTGCTTGCCACCCTCTCTTTTAAACTCTTGCTCTCTTGCTCTCTTGTTTCTAGCTTCCCTCTGTCCCATCCCCCTCCCTTCCCTTCCCCCTTTCTCCACATTGTTATGGCTGCCTTCTACTCCTCTACCTATCTGTGTTCTCTCTCTCTCTCTCTCTCTCTCTCTCTCTCTCTCTCTCTCTCTTTCTCTGTTTGTCTCTCTGCCTTTACTACCCTCCTGGCTCTTCTCCCCATGCCCTGAATAAACTCTATTCTATGCTATACCGTATGTGACTGGTCCCTCGGGGGAAGAGATGCCTCAGCATTGGCCCACTGAGACATCCCCTTCCCCCATACCTCTCCACACACCCACAGAATATACTCTTTATCTCTTTATCTTTTTATAAACACAACAGCTTCTACCTTTAGTGGTCAAGAACCATGCTTCCACCAATTTTAGGGTATGGATAAATGGTTATATAATCTAAGAGAATAAAAATAGAGGGAAGTTGATCTAACAACTTAACCAACTGACCTAGAAAACAACCTGGATGTCAAGAAACTTTTGTTTTCTCAGGAGACCTCATCACTGTGATGGACAGCACATCCTATACTCTGGTAGGGTAATAGTTGGAAAGTTATTAAATGCATCTCATGATGACCACGTCAGAAGTCTATTAAGATGATTCTCACTGGTATAATTTATCTGAGAGTTGAGAACTAAAGTATTCATATCAGTGCTTTGAGAGGAATTTGGCATTGACAGGGACTATAAATACATTAGAGGCATATAATGAAGACTAAAACATATTAATAACATTGACTCAAATATTAAACATATAGAAACCATTTGTCAGTTTATTAAAAGTCTCCTAAATTATAGGCCCAAATTGTTTTACATAAGAAGTACACATAAGAAATACCCACAATGTCTATTCTGAGCAACCTCTTATAGCAGAAGTCAGAGCTCAGATAAAAAAGGGTCATAGACTTGAGATTTGGTCTCATAGAATGAAGAGAATCTTGGAACTGCAGTGATCTCCGAATGTCCTATACTCTCAATGGTGTGCTAGAATTCCCTAGTGACAGTTATGGCTTCTCTCCTACAGAGGAAAACTCTGAAAAAACCATAATGCCTTCAAAAGAATCTATGCATCATATACATAGCTGGTTATCAGATATTATGAAGTGAAATATCAAGTCACCAAAGAGAAGTTCTGGTTGAACTATTGGAAGTAATAGCATATATATTAATACAGTAGGAAGTCCAGGCCAACATGAAAAATACAGAGTATGTAGAATCAAGGGAGCATATGACACTGGATAATGGTGAATTTGGTTGTATGAAAACCTTACCAGAGACTGAAGGAAAGGGTGTGAAAGTAGCTTTATAAGCCTCATCTGATACACTGCAACATAACTCTTGCTATTCTAGGAATACGGCAACTCAATCCAAGTGATATATAAGAGCTAAAGCCTCCATAGATTATAATAAAGAAAGAAAAAATAAGCATGTCAGCACAATGCTGTGCCCTATGGGTACCCTGGGTAGCATCTCACTTACTAGGTCATAAGAGTGCACAGAGGCAATATAAGCTGCAGGGGAAGCTCAGTTGTATTTGACTGTAGATTAAGGCTGACCAAAGTGATAACTAACCGGGATTTCTAAGTGATGACTAACAAGCCTCAATAGTGAGAGATAGGTTGCAGTGCCAATTATCAGAAATAAAACTATTAATAATCTTTTGAAAATTAGGATAGAGGGTTGGAGAGAAGACTCATGTAAAGCAATTCCCGATCTTTCAGAAGACAGAAGTTTGTTTTACAACACATATGCTAGACAGCTTATACATGCCTATATCCTGCCCTCCATGAAAACACACACACACACACACACACACACACACACACACACACACACACACTGACACTCACTCACACACATAAATAAAAAATAAAAATAAATAAATAAATAAAATCTTTAAAAGATTTTGATGAAGTTTAGTGTGGTGAACCATTTAAATTACATATAGCTATATCATTGGTACCTAAAAGCAGGAAAATTGGACTGTTTGGCTCACAGGCCAACATCCAAGGCAGACTTTCTCTGAAAACCACTGGCAACACTGATCAGGAAAACGGGTAGGCGATTTTCACTGTCTTTCCCATCTTCCAATTCTAATTCCCTCTTCTTATCCCCAACTAGGTAGCAGAATACCTTATGCACTCTCTCCTTTCTCTCTGCCCCCAATCCAAGGGAATAAGCAGAACCTCTCCTGCAACCTTTGTTCCCCACTTCATTCCTTTGTATCACCAACCAACACCCAAGACACTCCCTGAAAACCTGCTTTCTAAGTTCACCAAGGAATCAAGCAGGTAATATTCCACTTCCTTTCTCTCATCTTCCATTTGCAATTCCCCAGTCTCATCCTCAGCTCTGCTGCAGATCACCCACAGGGCTATGTTTTTCCCCAATTCCTCCATTCCCTGAACACTTCACAGTTTCTCCTGGTAGACACATATTTTCTTCTTCCTAAGGACCTTTTTAGTAACTCTGACTTTCTTGCCCATCCTTATTACTTTCTGTCTGTTCTCAATACCTAGAAAGAAGGTCTACCTAGGACTCCCCATGCTCAAACCTGGAATGAACACCAGGTTTCCTACCAGGCAACACACAGTGACCACATGCTGCTAAGTACCAGAGAAAGCAAGAGAAACCACAGAATAACAACAACAAAAAAAGTAAAGACTAGATATCAACACCTAGAATAGCAATCATCCCAAACCTAGATACCTAGATGCTATTGTAAAAACAGAATCTATATAGGAAGAACAACAATATCAACCAGCCAGACTCTCCAGAGCTCCCAGGGACTAAACCACCAATCAAAGAGTACACATGGAGGGACTCATGCCTCCAGTGGCATATGTAGCAGAGGATGGCCTTGTCGGGCATCAATGGGAGGCCCATGGTCCTGTGAAGACTTGATGCCCCAGTGTAGGGGAATGCCAACGTGGGGAGGGAGGAGTGGGTGGGTGGACGTTGGAGCACCCTCATAGAATCAGGGGGGAGGAGAGATGAGATAGAGTGTTTCTGGAGAGGAAACCAGGAAAAGGGATATTTGAAAGGTAAACAAATAAAATATCCAATAAAAAAAGAGAAAGAACCAGAACAATATGTCTCTACAAGATACCCACACCCCTAGTATAGTAGGACTGAGAAACACATTATCACTGAAGCATAAGACAAGGACTTCAAAATAACTATTATGAATATGCTCAAGGGCCTTAAAGAGGACATGTATAATCCATTAGTGAAATCTATGAAAAATGAACAGTGGGATGAATGAAAGAAAACTGTTCAGACATAAAGTGGAAATGGAATTGCTAAAGACTCCCAAACTGAGGCAAAACTAGAAATGAAGAGTGTAGGAACTCAAACAGAAACTTCAGAGGCAAGCCTCACCAACATCAGCAGAATACAAAAAAAGAAAAGAGAATCTCAGAAATTACGACAAAATAGAACAAATGTATACCTTGGTCAAAGGAAATGCATACCTTGGTTAAATCTAAAAACCTAAAAGAAAAAATTCCAGGTGGCCCTAACAACAGATGCCAAGCAAATCCAGAGAAGCTGAAGGACATATTTTAAAAACCTATACTCTCTCCAAACTAAAAAGTTTAAATAGAAATGGATAATTTTTAAAATATATATACTCCCTACCAAAGTAAACCTAGTAAGATAAGCAGTTTAAATAGACCCATTTGACCACTAGTGAAATCAAAACCTTAAATAAAAGGCTTCCAAGCAAAATAGCCCAGAGGTAAATGGTTTTAGCACAGAACTCTACCAGATTTTCAAAGAGGAATCAGTGCCAATGCTCCTTAAACATTTGTCCCAATTGAAACAGAAAGATCATTGTTCAATCTTTTTTATGAGGCCAGTTACCCTGATATCCAAACCACAGAAGTACCCAACAAAGAATGGTGACTACATATGGCATAAGGTTGAGCACCCCCAACTAGTGGCACTGATCCACACTGTCAGGTGACATTCAGACATCATGTGTGCTATGATATATGTGATACACTATGTATATTTATTTTGGCTTGTAAATTTAGGATTGGGAAAAAGTTTGTTATTGTAAGTACCTTTTGAAAGCTATTCACTACTGCAATGATACTATGTCTAGACTAAATTAATTTAGAAGGATACTGGAAAATATTGAATTTTGATAAAATACAAATGAAAAAAGTTGTAAATATCCCATGAGAGAGATGACTGACCTATTTCATAGCTAGTGGAAGATATTTATCAGCCTTCGGCCCAGAGTGCTGTTAATAGTAATAAAACAATAATGTTGAAACAAGTTGGCTAATAATTTTTGAAAAATACAAAGTAAAAACCAAACAATATTTTTAAAATAAAATTGAGTCAACTCTTTTTTGGTTCTTCCATTTTAGATTAATTTTTATTTGATTTGTGTGTGTACACACTCATGGGCATGTGTGTCTGTGTGAGTTCCTATATGTGTGTGCATGCCATTCATATATTTATATGTTATGCGTAGAGGCTAGATTAGGGCACTAGATACCTTGATTCTGGAGTTATAAGTAGTTGTGAGTCATCAGATATAAGTACTTAGTATGAATCATAGGTTCTTCTCTAAGAACAGTAACTCCTGGGCCATCTCTCCAGCCCTGCTCCTTCATTTTTATATACAAATTATTATTTTAACCTTGTATTAATTAAGTAATAATGAGACAATGTAGTCAACCAAACAGTCTTAAATTATAAATGTCATTTACTCTTTATAACCACACAATTTTACTCTGGTTTTCTTTATGTTATACAAGAAGGACAAAACCATTATGCGACTTTACAGTGTTTGCACAGCTGCTAGGTGTAAGAGCTACATTAAATCAATGATCCAGAGTGAAATAGTTTATTTGGCTGGTAGTCTAAGATTAAGGCATTCATATGTGGTTGGAACACCACTGCCTGGTTTAAAATCCCCCCACTGCTGTTACAGACAGCCACCAGCTTGTCTAATTTTACATTTATTAAATTTTACAACATATGCATTACTGGCAGTTTTGCATGTATGCACATAGCATGCCTGAAAATGTCAGCCCCACTTCCCTCTCTTATCAGACTCTTTTCCACTCTAGTTCATTCCTTTTTTTGAGAAGCCCCCTTTCTACTTACATTTATTTTCCTCTTGATTCCCTATATGAGAAAATTGTATAACATAAATTTATAATAAGTGTAATCCATGTGTACCTAAAGTGTATCTATAAACATCAACTAAAAAACCATATTTTTCTTTGTTTTATATACTGTATTTCCTAATTTTTGTTTTTTTGTATATTTCATTTATCTTGCCTTGATGACTTTAAATAAATTTAAATATATATTTATTTTTTTAGTATTAAGTTTAGCTATTTTTGTGTGTATGTGTGTGACCCATGTGTGAAGGTTAGAGGATAATATGTAAGAGTAAGAAGTTCTTTTCTTCTGTCTTATGGATTGAATATTCATTTTATATCCTCCAACTTAGCAGAGAATGCTCTTACTTTCTGAACCTCCTCACCAATCATAAATATATGTTTATTTGTTAGTATGATCTATCAATACTATTCAGTTTTTGCACTCTTTAGTATGAATACTAATCATAATTTTCCCTCTACTTACATTCCTCCACATCTAGTATGATACTTAAATTGTTTCCAAGCTAAGTTTTGCAATGTGCAAACTCTGTCCGTCAACTCTTATTATGGTTTTCAGTTCCTTGTCTGAAAAATGAGGCAAGAAGTAAACATTATTTGTGCCCATGAATCCCTAAGTTTTGTTTCCTGAATCTTTAAAATTCATTTTAGAGTACTGACTAACCAGATAGGAGCCTCATCCCTTGGTAGGACTATTTTTCTTCTTCTCAACATTTTTCTTTGCCTGTAGTTCTCTCTCTAGGGTTGGGACTCCATGAGATTTCCCCTTCACTACAGAATCCTTTGTTTTGATTTATTTTGTTTTTAACTCTTTTCCCCCCTCTTCCACCATGTTATCAGAGCCTCTGGTGAAGGAGTTGTATTATAGATCTATTGAATAGGAAGAGACTATCCTGGATAATTATTCTCTGTATTTTGACCAGTTGTGATTCTCTGCAATGGTCTCTATTATTTGCACAGAGAATATTCTTTGAAGGGGAGGTGGGAGAAGTACATTTACCTGTTTAAGTGGAAGTTTCTCGATATGTCAGATGATATAGGCTCACATGGTGATTTTCTTAGGCAAGACACGTAGGAGGACATGTGATGTTTGGAAAGAGTATAAGTAGAACTCAATGGACAGTGACAACATACTTGCAAAGCTAGATGTAGTCTTGTGTCTTGTCTTGTCCTGTCCTGTCCTGTCCTGTCTTGTCTTGTCATCACTGAGCTTCACTTCATTGAAAGAGGTATGGCAGAGAACTCCTGGTGTTCAGGCTGGTCCTGATCATACCCATTGTCTTGCACTGATTCAGCAGAAGCCTGGCTGTTTCTGTTGGATCATGCCACTGCTGCTAATTCCTGTTTGGTATCCTGACACTACTGTATTGAGCTGTTGTATCCTGACAACAGAGATTGGAATCACCTCAAAGAACTACTTATAAACAAGTCCACATCCCCTTGTCCTGTTTACTACCTTCCCCCCCTCCTACCTTTAGATAATGAACTTGAAGGAAGGGTCAAAGCATTTGGAAACCCTTATTAAAAGTAAGTTTTGAAAAATCTATTTCATGTCCTCTTTAACCATCCATGTCTTGTCTATGTGAAGGCAACATTCTTCTTTAAGGGCTGTACACATTCAAGAGCTGTACACAGCCTTTTCTATTGTAAAAGAGTAAATCAAGTCCAATAAATTCCTTTGCTATTTTTGGAGGTCTCTTCAGACAGTGAAACGAGGGATTTCTTCAGATTAGTGATGTCAATCTCTAGCTGTTTGATGTTCTTGTCAATGGCCCGTCGAAGGTCTGAGTAGGATAAGTTCAGAGGCCAGCATCTGGATTAGAACGTCTAACAGCAGATATCATTTTTACCTGGAAAGGAAAAAGAAGGGAATGGTTAAAGAGAGCATGAGAAAGGTCAGAGAAGACCCTGACAAAAGACAGAGAGAGAAAAAGAAAGAGAAAGAGAAAGAGAAAGAGGAGAAAGAGAAAGAGAAAGAGAAAGAGAAAGAGAAAGAGAAGAGAAAGATGAGTGCTGGTAAATGAATTGGTTTTCAGCCTCTCCATGGTTGTCAACCCTACTTCCTCCCATCTTGGGACCATTAATTGGGTTATTTTTGCTTATTTCTTCTGGTCCCTGGGTCTTAAATAGGCTGACTAACTTTGTGAAACAACAGATAGATAATTTGGTAGCAAAACCAATTCAGATACATTATCATAAGTTAGCTATGGAGGACCATGAGACTCAAGATGAGGTAGTTACTCTATCCAGGGTGTTCCCAAAACCCATCTCCACCCAACCTAAAAGAGGGGACTTCTGCCCCTAGACCAAGCAGAGAGGGACCACCCAGAACCTCCTCTGACTGGCAATCTGAATTCTTGCTTAGGCTGTGAGGCTAAGCACTGGAAGGGAATACAAATAAAAGATAAAAATATCTCTCTGGGTTCCCTGAGGGACAAGACTGACTGCATAGGGGTTGATGTCAAAAGTATCCCCTCTCTAGGAAAAAGACATCGGGATGAGTATGGCCCTCATGGCTCACTGGACAACGACAGGGGGACAGGAGCCATTACAAAGTCCCCTTCAATTACTGGAGGTCAGGCCTCTATCCCTGCCTTTGCAAGATTAGAATTGCCACAGCCCTTCTATACTTAGAGAAGGGAGGAGATGTCAGGGGCAGCCCTGCTTATACACTGAAGGCCTAAAATCAGCCATAGGCCTAAAATCAGCAGTAGGCCTGTCATAAATGTATACTAACACCAAGTCTTGGGTCTCTGCGGAAAAACATTGAAACAGATGACTATAAGCTATTGTAAACAGGCAGCTTTTGTGAAAATTTACCAGCCTGAGTAGTCATAAACCTTGTAAATAGGTAGCCTTGGCAGATAATACCAACTAAGATAAGGACAAGTGAATCATAGGCAGAGTCATAGCGACCTGTCCCCTGAACCTTCACCCAGCCAATACCATGTTCTGAAAGATAATCTGTATTCCCCCTGAACACCCACCCTCCAGTGTCATTGGCTTCCCTATGTCCTGCCTTTTTGTGTTTATAGCCCCTGTGTGAATAAGTAAAAATTACAATTTGAAAAAAAATTATAAAAAAAAGAAAGAAAAATCTAAGCCTACACCTATAGATAAGAAGCAAGACAGGCATAAAGAATGCAGTTAAGGATTGTGCTGGTTTAGTACAGTGTAGGTAGTAGGTTGCCTAAAGTATTTCTCTGTAAGACAGGAATAAGCTGTTTTGTTCACAAATGCTCATAGTTGAGGGACAGCATTGTGAAAATGAACTGGACTTTTTCATAATTTGAACTGCTATTCCACATAAAATTCTATAATGATGTTTCTGGCCAGGAGCATCAGGTCAATGTGATTCCCATTACTCTTATTTTTAATAAGGCATTTCATTTTGAGTCTGTAATTGGAATTTATTTTTATGTATAAGTCAATATTTGATTATTTCCATCAATTTCAAAACTAATTCATTGTATTATTTTACCTCACAGAAGGTTCTTATTTCTCCTCTTTCTTTATTTTAACAATTTCCCTTATTTAGCTGTGCTGAATTCATGCTTCAAGTCTCCATTTCTGTATTTTATAGGTTTCTACGTCTGTGACTGTTCTTTCATTTTTGATATGTGTCTTGTTAGCATAATTCCTAAAAAAAAAACATGTATACTACCATTCTCAGATATACTTGTATTTTTCCTTGTATAAACTACATGTTATAGGTTTAATTATTTTCTTTAGAAAATTTTAGATATCTAGTTCCATCTATTTTTTTTAAATATAGAAAAATTCTTTTTTTAAATGACTGAAAATACTCCCTTGGGAAAAATATACCACTTTCCATTTGTCTTTTTACTTAATAATATCATAGTGGCTGATTACACAACATTTCTACTGTAGACTATGCCATGATAAATACAGATATTCAAGTATTTATCTATATAATTCTTACTTGAATTATTTGTAGAATATACACTGAATTGAATCATACAAAGTTTCTATATTTAAATTTTTCATTTTTATTGGATATTTTATTTATTTACACTTCAGATGTCATCCCCTTTCCCCATGTCCCCTCCATAGAATTCTCCTATCCAATCCCTTCTCCTCCTTTTTGTTTTCATACCATTTTAATTACATGCAAGTATTAAGGTCAGCCTATATTTAAAGTTTTAGGAACCGCCTTATTGATTTCTTCAATGACTGGACTAAATTACAGTCCTTCCAGAAGTGGTAAGGTCATGTTTTCTGTTATTTGTGTTCTGTTTTGTTATTTCTGGACTTGATGACAAGCACATGACTGGTATAAGATGAAATCTCAATGTTGATTTGATTTGTAAGGATGTTGAACATTTTCCGCATATTTACTGGAATCAGAAAGTCATACACAAATATATGTTATCTCTTTTATGTAAGTTACAAAGAAAGGAAAATAGCCTTGCTCATGGATTTAAAAACGGAACTGTTGGTACGAGATGGGAGAGTGAATATAGTTTGTGTTCATTAAATAAATAAATGAAAATATCACAATAAAAACCTACACTTTGTGCAATCAATATGTAGTAAAATTGGAGCAGGTATAGAGGAGAATCATTGAGATAGCATAAAGAATTCTCATACCCTCTCCCAGGATTATCACACCTTACATAAAAGGCACATTTCTAATAACTGAGAAAACAGTGCCTTTAGGCTGAGTATGGTGTGATATAACGGAAAGAAAGACAGAGAGAGGAAGAGAGGGAGGGGCGGGGATACACACACACACACACACACACACACACACACGGGGAGAGGGAGACAGACAGAGAAAGAAAAAGGTGGAAAGAGGGAGACACACATATACATGGTGGTGGCGGGGGGGAAAGAGAGAGACAAAGACTGAGACACAAACAAAGGGAGACAGGAAGAGATAGAGACAAAGAGAAAGAGAAACAGAGGGATAGAGGACCATAAAATACTCTTGACTATGCCACACTTTGATTTGCCTCAGTTTTTTGTAATGTTTCTCCTGTTTTACTACTCAATGCAGGCAGATAGGCTCATCCTGTCATTTTAGGGTCTTATTATTCATGACAGTTCTACAACTTATTAAAAGCTTTTAGTTGACTAGGAATATCATATTATGCTATGCAATGTATTTGTATAGATTATAAAATTGCTAACTAACAATATATCAATAAATTATCTTAATTATGAACATATTTTTATATGAACTCTTTAGCTATTTTAAAGGGATGGGTACATTATTATTAACTATATTCACCTGTTGTAAAATTTTTCTATATTTTTTTTAAATCTTTCAATACCTTGATACTTTAAAAATGCAGTCAAACATTCTGCATAATTCCCTCAGGGTGCTTTATCAGCTCTTTTGTCATGCTTAGATTTAAGTTTTAGATTTAGGGGGAGAACACCATGGACATACATAAAATATTATTCTCATTTTACTATGCTAGGGAGTATATAAAATTAACAATATTTTTAGAAAACTTTCCTAGTTCTGGTGAGGCCTCCACTCTAAATTTACTATTTTCTCTTTCCATATTTTTCCTATAAGCTTGGAAACTAGTAAAGCCTCCATTCAAGCTGAGAGGTATTAAGAATTTGTTATACTTATAGAACCTGATAGTATTTCTTATATGTTGTAGATATTTTATTTGATAAGATGGTAAGCACAAACAGAACAACTTCGTTTTGTATTTCCTTGGTTAAAAATATGATTAGCATTCTTTCATAAACCAACAAGCCAATTCTATTTTCCAGTACAACATATGTGATAGATTGAGGCCATTATTCTAATGAGACACATATTATTTTAATGTATTTGAAACTTTAATTATTGTAAGATTCACAATATATATGTATATAAGATTTCATAATTGTGGGATTTGTTCTGGTTGTTTTTGAATCATTTGATCCATTTTATAGTAACTACTTTAAAAAGTATATTAATGTCATAAAAATAAAAGCATTCTTTTGAGCTGTATATTAGATACCACTTCTTCTTCTTCTTTTTTTTTTTAATTTTTTCGAGACAAGGTTTCTCTATGTAGCCCTGGATGTCCAGGAACTCACTCTGTAGACCAGGCTGGCCTTGAACTCAGAAATCCTCCTGCCTCTGCCTCCCAAGTGCTGGGATTAAAGGTGTGTGCCACCACTGCTGCCCGGCTAGATACCACTTCTTAATATAGTGTGTTTGGCTTTATTTTGTGTTGCAAGTTAGAGATCTAAAATATACCTTTAATAGATTATTCTAACTCCTGAATTAATTCCCTTATGCCTTTTATAAAATTAAAAAAATTTGCTCATTTGAACTCCAAGTATAACACACACACACATGCACATTCACATTTCATTCTTTGGAATATCTAATAGTGAATGCTCCAACAGAATTTCCAGGAATGACCCCAAGACACCATGTGTCTAATCCCTTGAATATCTGCCTGTCATAAGATGTTGCTGTAATGATTGCATGATATGCCATACATGAGTCTAGAAATCATGACGCTAATTTCATGATATGAACCTGTTAAAAGAAGAGATGCCTATCCATGCAATCTGGTAGCAGAAGATAAATGTGAAGAGGAAGGAAGATGGGGGAAAGAGAAGTATAGCTACTGATTGGAAAAACTAAAGTAGCTTGAAGTGTCATTGTTCAATGTGCCCAAAGGAGGGTCATGAATGGTCCATAGGAGCAGGGAACATCTACTCAGGCCAAGTGCATGTGCACAAAAGGCATGGAATTCTCAAATTCAGTTACATAATGTCAGAGGTGAATTATGTAAACAATTCACTCCTTTGTTTGGAAATGGATATATGTTTTTTTTAACTAAAGAAAAAAATCTATGACATTGTGGAAGTCTGACCAGAGCACATCCAGAGGAGCCATTATGGCATCTATTCTATGAAAATATGCGGTACTTTTCAACTTCATAGAAATTGTACATAAATAAGATGGACAACATAATTAATATAATGTATTATAAAATAATCATTGAAATGAAACTAATTAATCCAACCATCACATTTTATTGTTCCTTTTTGATGTGTGTAGTGATGAAAATTTAAACTCATGATCCAGTTTGTTAACAATGGCCCTTATGCTGTGCATTAGAGCCTCAGAGATCATTCGACTTTCGACACTGAAAGTCTGTGCCCTCTGCCCAAGGTATTCCCATTTCCCTCACCATTGCTAGCCACTCTTCCAATTCTCTGATTCTGAAACCACTACTTGAAATCCCTCATATGAGTTAAATTACCCAATGTTGTCCTTTCTATATCTGATCTATTGCACTTTGAATGATGCCTTCTAGTTTCATCTGTGTTATCACAAGTTACAGATTTCCCTATTTTATAGGGTTCCATCACGCTCCACTGTCTACACATAATTATAAACACATCACATTTTCATTCTCTAGTCATAATCATAGGTGGACATACATTTATATTCAATGTCTGAGTTATTTTGAATGGTGCTGTAAGCAGTATGGGATGAAAGGTATTACTTTGTAATCATCTTATTTTCATTGGTTATAAGTTTAAAAGTGGGATTACTCTGCTAGTTATTTTTATACCTTTTGAAGAATCTCAATGTTTTGGCAAGACAAACTATTGAGAGCTTTAAAAAATATTTTTTTTCTATGTATCTTTAATCAGTGCATAGTAAGTCATTGATATAGATAGAGCTGGGAAACCTTTATGGTGTCTCCTTCTACATGATGTGTTTCTCAATATGCAAGCACTACTTCTTTTTAGGTAGTTTGATTAGCTGTCAAATCCAACATGCAGATCTCATGCTCAACATTGTCCCCCTCCATCATTCCCACATCTTATTCCCACTGACCAAGTGCTCAGCGGCAAACAGTATGTGCTCTTTGTCTCTTTATTCTGAGGTGGAGTGTTACAGAGAAATTTATCGTTTATTAGTTTTTGCAGTTTTTGTTTTTCCTTAGGAAGTTAAAGTGCATTTTCTTTTTTACAAATATAATTAAAATTTTCTTTTTAGTAACATTAATTGTTCAAGAGAAATAAAAAACAGCTTCTATGAATCATTTCCTGTGACATGATTTAATGGAGTCAAAAGTCATGTTTATAAAATTATGAAATATTTCTTTATTAAGAACACATATGCCATGATTTCTGCATATACTCATGTTTATAGAAATATATCTACACATTTAATATGAAAAAATAACTATAAGTTTAAAAAAGGTGATTCCAAATTTCAAAGAAGAAATTATAACCAAGTGTTTCAATATATCCATTCAGTATAAATGCACATAAGGTATTTTCTTCACATCTTATTTCTGTCTATGTCTATTTTGAATGTTCAATGAACTTCTTGTATTCATAATAAAGGTCCTTCTTCCTGTTCTTGTCTGCCTGAATTACTATGAACAACCTGTTCTTTATGCCTGTTGTGAAGCTATTTCTGGCTATAGAACATTACTTAACTACAGAGATAAGTGCATTTTCCGCTAGTTATAATATTTTGTTTCTCATTAGACATGTTGGAGTTACTGGTATGTATATTAAGAAATTTCACGTAAAAATTCTGAGACTTCACATGCTGCAAAATATCTTTATGTGACTCAAGCATAAATTGCATGGTTGACTAAGTAGCAAATATTACTTTCTTAAATATTATATTCTTGAGTATTAATTGTACAAACTAATGATTTCTGACAAATGTATATGTGTCTTAGTTAGGGTTTTACTGCTATGAACAGACACCATGACCAAGGCAACTCTTATAAGGACAATATTTAATTGGAGCTGGCTTACAGATTCAGAGATTCAGTCCATTATCATCAAAGTGGAAACATGGCAACATCCAGACAGGCCTCGTACAGGCAGAGCTGAGAGTTCTACATCTTCATCTGAAGACTACTAGCAGAATTCTGAATCCCAGGCAACTAGGACAAGGGTATTAGAGCCCACACCCACAAGGCCACACCTACTCCAACAAGGCCACAACACACTATAGTGCCCCTACCTGGGCCAAGCATATACCAACCATCACAATATAGTAAAAAAAAAAAAATATGAAAACTCATTTAGCTTCATGGTAACCCAGTATCCACATAACATATAGTGTTTTATTATTGGATGGGGAAAGAGACAAAGCATATTTAACAACATCTAAGTATTTTTGTGGGAAATTTCTTTCTTTTTTATTAGTTATTTTACTTACATTTTAAATTTTATCCCCCTCCCCTCTGGTAATCCCCTATCCCATTCCTCCTCCTGTTTGCTTCTATGAGGGTGCTCCCCCACCCACCCATCCACTCCCATCTCACAGTCCTAGCATTCCCCTATGTTCAGGTGTTGAGCCTTCACAGCACCAAGGGCCTCCCCTCCCATTGATGCCAGATAAGGCTATCCTCTGCTATATATGCAGCTGGAGACATGGATCCCTGTTGTGGATTGTTGTCTGTTTATTCCTGTTCCCTCAAGTGAAACTGTAACTGGCCAGATAAGGCTAGAGCCTGTGATTGGGCAGTGTAAGAAGAAAGAGGAGCTGAAAGTTTTAGAGAGGAGACATAGAGAGACACAGAGAGACAGAGATGGTACCTGAAGGAGAGGATGATGAGCCAGAACCCTGTGGTCTTAGGAGACATAAGTAACTGGGGATTTCACAGAGAGGTAATTGAGCAGTGTGGGGCTCATTTGTATAATCGAGGTCTGTAGTTTGTATCTATACCAATTGAGTTTTGTGTGCGCTTTTTGGGGGTTGAGCATTTACTGTTATAAATCTGGCTGGTAAATTACAAGCCTCTGGAGTTTTCATTTTACGGGGCTGGGGGATTAGAGTCAATGGCAGCCAGTTTCTGCACACTAGCCACAGGGGTCAGATGACTTGGGAAATGTGAGCAGTTCTGCAGCAGCTAACCAATGGAAACTGGGCAGACCACCACTTTGGGCTTCCAATGGGGGTGAGGAGACCACTTGTATCTGTGTCTAGCCAGCCATAGCATAGACTGATTTTTATAACTACATGCTACAGGTACCTCCATGTGTACTTGTTGATTGGTGGTTTAGTCCTTGGGAGCTCTGAGGGCAGGGGTCTGGTTAGTTGATATTGTTGTTCTTCCTATGAGGTTGTAAACTCCTTCAGCTCCTTCAGTCCTTACCCTAACTCCTTCATTAGGGTCCCGTGCGCAGTTTGATGGTTGGCTGCAAGCATCTGCATCTTACTCGTCAAGATCTGGGAAAGCCTCTCAGTAAACAGCTATATCAGGCTCATGTCAGCAAGCACTTCTTGGCATCAACAGTAGTGTTTAGGTTTGGTGTCTGCAGATGGAATGGCTCCCCAGATGGGGCAGTCTCTGAACGGCCATTTGTTCAGTCTCTGCTTCACTCTTTGTCACTGTATTTCCTTTAGACAGGAGCAATTCTGACATTAGCATCTTGTGGCATTCAGATAATTAGGAAAGCCTGATGTGGTTGGCTGACAGGTGGTGTTCTTTGGTTCTGGTGTCAGAAAATTAATAACCTCTGAAAAAAGTTCTTAAACTAAAGCCTGGGGTATTCCCACATGTCAAATATATTTGAACAAACATGAATCAAATCAAAGAAAAGACAAGAAGCTGTGTTCATTGGTGCCAGCAGAGGAAAATAAAAGACTTAGACCTCTTCCTGAAATAAGGTCTAATGTAGGAAATAATGTTTAATGTAGGAAAGATGGAGTCATAAACATATACTATCAAAAATAAGTGAGTTAATTTAAAGGGAAATAATTTTAGAGAGAGAAAGCAAACTTATTAAAATTTTTAAAAATTATGAATTTTGGTTTTTAGATATGAAATATTCTGGGTTCATGGAGACGATAAAAAAATTTGAAAGCCCAATTTGTATCCACTTGATCTTTTGTTATCTTATTGCTCTGGCTAGAACCTTCAGTACTATATTGAATGGATATGGGCAAAATAGGCATCCTTGTCCCTGATTTTAGTGGGATTGCTTCAAGAATATCTCCATTTAATTTGATATTGGCTGTTGCTTTGCTGTATATTGCTTTTATTATGTTTATGTATGGGCCTTAAATTCCTGATCTCTCTAATACCTTTAACATGAATGTGTGTTGTACTTTCTCAAGTGATTTTTCAGCATCTAGTGAGATGATCATGTGATTTTTTTATTTGTTTATATAGTGTATTACAAAATGGGTTTTTGTATATTAAACCAACCTTGCATCCCTGGAATGAAGCATACTTGATCATGGTGAATGATGGTTTTGGTATGTTCTTGGAATCAGCTTCCAAGAATTTTATTGAGTATTTCTGCATCAATATTCATAAGTGAAATTGGTCTGAAGATCTCTTTTTTGTTGGGTCCTTGTGTGGTTTAGGTATCAGAGAAATTATGGCTTCATTGATTGAATTAGGTAGTGTTCCTTCTGTCTCTATTTTATGGAGTAGTTTGAAGCGTGTTGGTATTAGCTTTTCTTTAAAGGTCTGTAGAATTCTGTACTAGAACCATCTGGCACTGGGCTTTTTTGGATGGAATATTCTTAATGACTTCTTCTACCTTGAGCAATAAGACAATAAAAAAGATCAAGGGGATAAAAATTGGCAAGAAAGAAGTCAAGGTATCACTATTTGCGGAAGATATGATAGTATACATAAGTGACCCCAAAAATCCTACCAGAGAACTTCTACAGCTGACAAACAGCTTCAGCAAAGTGGTGGGTATAAAATTAACTGAAATAAATCAATAGCCTTCCTTTATACATATGATAAATGGGTAGAGAAAGAAATTAGGGAAATAACACCCTTCACAATAGTCATAAATAATATAAAATATTTTGAGGTAACTCTAACCAAACAAGTAAAAGATCTGTATGGCATGAACTTCAAGTTGCTCAAGAAAGAAGCAAAAAAGACCTAAGGCAATGGAAATTTCTCCCATGCTCATGGGTTGGTAGAATTAACATAATAAAAATGGCCATCTTACAAAAAGCAATATACAGAGTCAATGCAATCCCTTTTAAAATCCCAACACAATTATTCAAAGACATGGAAAGAGGAATTATCAATTTCATAAAACTGAGTTTTCACAAAAAACTCAGGATAGCTGAAACGATTCTTAAGAATAAAAGCGCTGCTGGGGGAATCACCACCCCTGACCTCAAGCTATACTACAGAGCAATAGTAATAAAAACTGCATGGTATTGGTACAGACACAGAAATGCTGATCAATGGGATAGAATTGAAGACTCAGAAGTAAAACTGCACACTTATAGACACTTTAACAAAGAAGCCAAAAATATATAATGGATAAAAGAAAGCATCTTCAATAAATGGTGCTGGTCTAACTGGCTGTTTGAAGAAAAATGAAAATAGACCCTATTTGTCACCTTACACAAAGCTCAAGTTCAAGTGAATCAAGGACTTCGACATAAAACCAGATACACAAAATTTAATAGACAAGAAAGCAGAAAAGATCCATGAATTCATTGGCAAATGGAGAAATTTTCTCAACAGAACTCCAATGACTCAGGCTCTGAGATCAAGAATTGATAAATGGGACCTCACAAAACTTGGAAAGCTTCTGTAAGGCAAAGGACATAGTCAATAAGACAAATTGGCAACCTACAGATTGGGAAAAATTCTTCACTAACACCACATCAAATAGAGAGCTAATATCCAAAATATATAAAGAGCTCAAGAAGCTATCCACCAAAAAAACCAAACAACTAAATAAAAAAATGGGTTATAGCTTACATAGTGCTTTCTTTTGGCTTCCTCATCCAAAACTTTTACCACAGATGACACAGTGACCCCCCCTTTTTTAAAAAAAACAAAGGGGAGCAGATGTGGGAATGCATAAGTGTATCCTGGTTCATGGCTGGGCATGGGTCTGGAACCCCAGGACTCTAAGTGAGAACCGCAGACGTTCAGCCACATCCCCAGAACCCAGAGTCCTGACGTGCAGTCTCGTCTCCATAGACCTACATTGTTCAGTCACATAGGCCATTACAGCCCCTCCCAAAGTGTACAGGTAGAGGGTGTTACTAGAGGCCTCAGGCACTAGGGATTTACATACTAATGAAGGCCAGAGGGCAGAGTAAATTAAGCATTCCTCCCCAGATCCTCCCCAGATCCTTTCCCTTTCTCCCTCCCTATTTAACTCGGACTGCCCTGAGTTTCATGGGGAAACTCAGATCCATCCACCATCCACCATGAAAATAAACCCTTTTAGAACCCCCCCCCCAAAAAAAAAGTGGGTTATAGAACTAAACTGAGAATTCACAACAGAGGAATCTCAAATGGCTTAGAAGCTCCTAAAGAAATGTCCAAAGTCCTTAGTCATCAGAGAAATACAAATCACAATGATCCACAGATTCAAAGTTACACCAGTCAGAATGGCTAAGGTAAAAAACTCAGATCACAGCACATATTTATGAGAATGTGAAAAAAGAGGAATCTTGGTGGGATTACAAACTGATACAACTCTGGAAATCTATCTGGAGGTTCCTCAGAAAATTGGAAATAGGACTACCTGAAGACTCATATGTAGGATTCTTGGTCTTGTACCTAAAAGATGCTCCACCATGCCACAGAGAAATGTGATCCGCTATGTTCATAGCAGCCTTATTTGTGATAGCCAGAAGTTGGAAATAACCCAGATGTCCCACAGTGGAAGAATAGATACAGAAAATGTGGTTCAGGGTTTGGGCCCGAGCATAGAGTAGGTCGCAGGCGGCAGCTCCGTACCCAACCCCAGAAAACCAAGAGAAACAGGGACTCCCAGGAGCTTGAACTCACGCAGCATCCCAGGTAAAAATGAATCACCCGTGATGCCTGCTATTAGAAGTTCTAATCCAGATGGGCCAGAAGCCAGGATCCTCGCCCTTACCCTCACCCCCTACCTTTTCCCACCTGCACAAGGTTCCCTGAAGCTTGGCAACTGCAAGATCCTGCTTGGCAACTGCAGATAGACTCAAAGCAGTGTACCATATCATCTGAAGAATAGCAAGGAGACCATAACTCAAGCAGTGTACCATATCTTTTGAAGAATAGCAGGTTGAAGTCCTCCTCGCCCCCACGAATAACTAGGGCCTGCCAGTCGGGTCAAGTGGCACCCAGATGTGGGGCTCGTCGCCCGCGACCTGTCATCCACGGAACCAGGTTGATGCTGCCTTCAAGAAGACGGTTGAAGTTCATTACCATCAGCCGAAAATTGAAGAGGATCCAGAAGTGACTCCGCAGGAGACTGACACAGCTGCCAGCTCCCCTGCCTCCCCCTACGGTCGACCCCTAGACTTCCACGCCCTCCAGAAGGGTTCCTGGTATGCCTGGCTTTGCCCCCGTTTCTCTCGCTAGAGAGCTTGGCCTCTTGATCACCACAACAAAAATTGGCTTTTTCCTAAACCAAGGCCGCCCTTGATATGGCCGCTAACATTGGGGAGCCTTCCTTTATGACAATATTACACCCCAAACTGACAAATGGTTGGTAAATTGAACATTTACAAGGGACTAGGATGGCTGTGAGTTAGCCCAATGACGGGATTATTGTAGGTCCACTTCCCAGGGGCCCACCCAATGCAGCCGAAAAGGAGTGCATGGTGCTGGGAGTGGGTGCAGCCTACATGGCCTAAGACAGGGCTTTCACCCTCCTTTCACCCACATCGGAGTCCCTTGACGTTGCCCATCGTCGACAGCCTAAAACCTTCGACCATCGATGTGACTCGTCTTACATCAGTGTTTTGGGGTTGTGAACTTGTCTAAGACCCCCCATAATTAGACATCCAAATTCAAAATTCACATAGTTGGGATTAATCATAAGATGCTTTCTCTAACTAAACAGAGAAGGGGGAGATGCCAGAAGCCAGGACCCTCGTCCTTACCCTCACCCCCTACCTTTCCCCACCTGCACAATGTCCTCTGAAGCTTGGCAACTGCAAGATCCTGCTTAGCAACTGCAGATAGACTCAAAGCAGTGTACCATATCATCTTAAGAATAGCAGGGAGACCATAACTCAAGCAGTGTACCATATCTTCTGAAGAACAGCAGGTAGATCATAATTCAAGGCAGTGTACCATATAGACCATGACATGTTTCAAGGCACAGGCCAAGAAGATTTTGTACTTTTCCACCACCTGGCCCCTCTTACCCCCTCCCCTTGTAAAACATGCTATAAAAAAGCATTTCATGTTCAAAATAAATAAATAAATAAATAAATACATAAATAAATTATTTTTTTAAAAACAGATGTTATATATAAAAAAAAGAAAAAAGAAAATGTAGTTCATTTACACAATTGAATACTATTCAGCTATTAAGAACAAGGACATCATGAGTTTTGCAGGCAAATGGATAGAACTGGAAAATAGCATCCTGAGTGTGGTAAATCAGACCCAAAAGGACATGCATGGTATGTACTCACTAATAAGTGGATATTAGCCAAAAAAGTACAGAATACCCAGCATACAATCCACAGAACTCAAGAAGGTTAACAATTTGAAGGGTCCAAGTGAAGATGCCTCAATCACATCTGGTAGGGAGAAGAAAGTAATTACAGGGACCAAAGGTAGAGAGGTTCTGGGTGGGAGAGGAGACAGGGAGGGAAATTGGGGAACATGAACAGGTATTGCTGAGGTACAGGAGTGAATCCCTGAGGGCCAGAAGAAATAATTTAAACAGGCAACCTATGAAGGTAGGAGGTGTGAAGACCCTCTAGAATGTACCAGACTCTCAGGACTGAGACTCTCAGGACTCAGAGGAAGGGACCTTAGAGGAAATGAACTACAGTGGGTAGAGGGAACATGTAGAGTCCACCTCCAGTAGAAAGGTAGGGCATCAAGTGGAGGGATGGGGCTGCCATCCCACAGTCAAAAACTCTGACCCAGAATTGTCTCTGTCTAAAAGAACTGCAGGGACAAAAATGGAGAAGAGATCCAGGGAAAGGAGGTTCAATGACTGGCCCAAATTGGGACCCATCTCAAGGAGCAGCTTCAAGGCTTGACACTATTACTGATTCTATGGTGTGCTTACAGATAGGAGCCTAGCATGGCTGCCCTCCGAGACACCCAACAAGTAGCTGAAAGAGTCAGATGCAAATACTTACACCCAATCAATGGACAGAATCTGAGAACCTATGTGGTTGAATTAGGGAAACGTTGGAAGAATCTGTGAAAGAGGGCATCCCCAGAGGAAGACCAGCAGTCTCAACTAACCTGGACCCCTGAGATCTCTCAGACTCTGAGTCATCTACCAGACAGCATACATTAGCTGATATCAGGCTCCCAACACATATACAGTAGAGCATTGCCTGATCTGGCCTCAGTGAAAGAAGAAACACCTGACCATCTAGAGATTTGATGCCCCAAGAGTTGAAGAGTTTTGGTGGGAGGGGAATCCTCTTTGAGATGGGGAAAGAGGAATGGGATGAGGAACTGTTGTAGGATAGACTGGAGTGGGATAAGTACTGGACTGTTAAAAAATATTAGAAAATAATCATTTAATATTGAAAGGATTAACATGTTGCTGTTTTTAAAAAAATTTAGCCTCTTCTTAGATTTTTAAACAATAATGTATTTTCCTCTATTGTAACAGAATCTATGGTTGGTTTGATGTGAGATCCCGATGTTCAGAATGGGATACTGCCTTGAGAATGGCAGACCAATAATAAATGATTTTTATCTTATATCCCAAAATGGTACCCTTCTGACCATGTTCAATGAGCAAGGAGATATTTTTACCTTTGGCATTGTTTAGCATAAATAAAAAGGCATGCTGATAACTAGGTATTAGTCACCAAAGCCATTTGAGGAATTTGATAAGAAGAAAATCTGTCTCAAAAAATATGCTTACATAACAGAATAAATATGGATCATATTGTATACTATAGTTAAAACCTAATTTGTGAAGAATTATAGATTTATATATATTCCCATACCCACAGATAAATATAGGACTTATTCTTTATTACAGAAGCTTCTTTTTGCAAGAAACTTACAGAAGGCCACAGCTAGTCAAAATAGAGAGAACAATTGACCTTAAGATACTCCCAATTGGTTGTCTAATACTGAAACACAGTATCGAATACTAGAATCACAGACATGGAGTGTGGTCTTAGCAGGTTGTGTGATTATCTTATTTTCTTATATGAAAATGTAGCAAGAATTGTTAAAGAAATGATGCCATGTATTATAGTTTCTGATTTTGAGTTTTTAGAGGTTTTGTGTGCTTCTTGTTTGTGGGGTTTTTTAATTTTTTTGCTCTGTTTTTTATTGTTATTTTTTTTCTCTCTCTCTTTTTTTCCTAAAGAGAGAAAGAATGTGTGTGGAGTTGTGTGGGTTGGAGGTGGGAAGGGTTTAGAAAGGGTTGAGAGAGGGAAACTGTTATCAGAATATATTGCGTGAGAAAAATATTTTAAAGCAATGATTTCTTAACCTGTGAGTTGAGATGTCTTGTAAGTCAAATGAACTTTCCATGGGGGTCTCTTAAAACCATCAGAAAATATGGATATTTACAGTATAGTTTATAACAGCAAAATTACAGTTATGAAACAGCAATGAAAGTAAGTTTATTGTGGGGGTCACCAGAGTGTGGGGAACTATATTAAAGGGTCACAGCATTAGCAAAGTTTAGAACCATGGTTTAAAGGAAAAGGAAGCTGTGAATGTGGGGTGGGACTGAGAGGGATGGAGAAGGGGTAGGAAAAAAGAGAAGGGGAAGTGACACGATCATATTTTAATTAAAGAAAAATGAAATCTAAATTTTGGCACTTATCAAAGACTGAGAATCCAAGATGTGAAAAGAAATGTTTGACTTCCACAAGCTTCTTCTTTGTTGAATACCACTATGTTTAAGGTTAGGATATAAGTAACCAAAAACAAAGTTTAAGGATGAGAACTTTAAGTTAAGACTTGTTTTTTCATATAAGATTGAAAATAATTGTGTACTTTCTTAAAGCTCATCAAATTATAAAATTTAGAGGAAACATTATAAAAATGGCTGATAATGCTTAACCAAATGTAATACTGGCAATCTGATGCCTAAATGATTCATTGCATGGTGAGTGTAGTGGCTTATGCCTGTAATTCCAGCATTTGGGATACTAAAACAGGAGAAGTTCCATGAGTTTCAGGCAAGCATACATTACAAACAAAGTACTAGGTCAGCTTAAGTAATATTAGAGACTAAGACCCTGTCTTAAAAAATAGTAAGACTCAATGGTGATCTATCCTATAGCTTAAGACTTTCTTGTAGATAAGCATGAAACCTATTGTCTGTAAGTCTGGGCATTCATAACCCTCAGGATATTACAGAAACCAATAACATGATAACCAACCATGATAACAGTCACCAACACAAACTTCAACTTAAAAAGAACAAGCATTATAGACAGTGGGAAAACATGGTGTCTTATTAAAACCCCCAACCAAATGTTTCCATCAGAAACCACATGAACAATGTCTTCAATCAACCAGACTCCCGCAATTGCAAATTCCCAGACCACAGTTTTCCTTGCTACAAGCTGATCAGTGTGACTAAGAAGATAAGCACAAATTCATGTAGGTATTTGTGACTTGTGTGGCAGCACTCAGGGTGAGTTCTCTTGAGTTCTGTGGCTCGCCTTGACTCTTCCCTCCCCATGAGACTGGCTGAGGTGATAGAGGCACAAGAGAACTTTGTGTTCACAGTGAGTCTCTGTCACAGCTGCAGTACCATGGTCTTAACAAAGCTAAGACTTTAAGGCCTTTGCTAGCAAGCTTAACTAACCTTTTTTCCCCCAAGGAAAGCAATTCATTTTATTAGCCTGAGCAGCTAACAAATCTACTCTTCAAACTACAGAAGAGACACTTTCAGTAGGCTAGACACGTGGGTGGAGAAAATGCCTCCAGCAAACAATGTAACCTGCTCTGTGGATTAGATGAAATTAGCATGAATGGTGAGAAATCACACCAGGGATCAGGATGATTGTCCTCCTTATCAAGTTCAATCAGTAGGTGCAAGATAGTTCAGCATAGAATCTAAAGAATATTCGACACACATAGGTTTCCTTGCCCAATCATCTTGATAGCGGCAGTAATGTGACAGAGTAAATCTCTAATCCAACAGTGGCAAAGCTTTCAGAGTAGATTCCTAACTTTCTAGCTGTCAGATAAGGGTGATAGTAGAACCCTCCAAAGAAGGAAGAGCCATGCATTAGACCTGCATCAGGATAATCTAGAGTACTGAAGAAACAGATTAAAGTCTTACTAATTGTACCTCCTTTCTTTTACCTTACATGTCATAAATTATGATATTTGAAAGTGACTTCTACTTTACATCTCAAGCAAATATATGCCAGGATGGATAACTCAATATCTAAGGTGACAGCAAACATTCTGGTGTATATTTTAGCTGCACAGAATTTATTTTTTGATGAAATAAAAGAATATTTTTGACAATCAAAAAAATGGCAAAAATAATTCAATGTAAACTGACAGGAGAAATAGGAAATGTTGACAAATTCCATCCTTTTTTATTATCTGTTAGACTCATTATCTAAAAATAAGTACTCCATTTTAGGTTTTAGGAGATGCACTTTATAGCTTACTTTGCCTTTTAATTACTGGCCGAGTTTGTGCTTTGTGTGTGTGTGTGTGTGTGTCTGTCTGTCTGTGTGTGTGTGTATGTGTGTGTGTATGTGCATGCGCACGTAAAATCACCCCACCTCTGGGAGAAAATAAGATTGTTATACTTGCTTCTGTAAGAATCAACATTCCTGATACTGTTTTCACATCCCAAAGGGAAAAAAATCAGGGAGTATTATTTTGATCATCTTGACCCTGAACTTGCATATCTCTTCATTTTCTCATTTATTCATGAAATATGTTTTACTATCCAAACAAAAATGCATGTATTTAGAGAAATTGAGAAAATGTCCAGGAACTGAATCATATTCTATGACGTGAAATGAACCAAATATGGAAAGACACGGTTGCATGTTCTCTCACACATGAAAGCTTAGAGAAGTGGGCTAGTATTTGGAGGCTGACTAGTGAATTCACACGGTTTCTAAGGTCATGTGGGTTGCATAGATGAAGGAAGGATTGAAGTAGTAAGTATATGCTATTTGCATTTATCTAATTTCACACAGAACTTTACTAATATATGCCGTTGATATGGACCAACTGAATATAAAAGAAGTTACAGTCTCAATGACACCTAATCTACAGTGCTTGATTCAGAGTCAGGATTGCCTCTGGCTATATTTCTAAATACGTTTCCAAAGGTTTATTGATCTCTTTTGTTCTTCTAAAATGAAGATAGGTCTGGAATCTTCCTTGTTCAGAAAGCTAGCTTCAGAATATACAGAAAAATACAACCTAAAGAAAGCATTTTTAAAAAATGTTTCTTTGCCCTTTGTGAACATTTCTTATCACTGAAATCTATCTAATATGGTTTTTAATCTTTCATGGTAGTTGCCATCCAATTAGTTACAGCATCCAATTGTTGTTAATAGGTAGGTTTAAGAACACTGGTAGATTTTTAAATTATTATTATTTTTACAAAGGAGTAACATTCACAATATCACAACTTATCTTTTCACTAAGGTGCTGAGGGTTATGAAGATTGTGCTCAGCTAATATTATCCATTAACCTTTCTTTGAACTTTTGTCTTCTAACTGTTCTGCTATCTAGGGGGAAATCACTACAAAACTGAGAAAACCAACACTACTTTAGCTTTGGATGAACAGAGAAGAAAAATGAAATAACGCATTTTAAAACACTTAATTGCCAAAATAAATCACTGTTTGCACAAAGCTAATGATCAGGAGAAGTTGTTATTGAGAGCTCAACAATATCATTCATTTCTTAATAAAGACTGTTTGACTTTGATTTTTAACTCTTTGATTAGTTTGAATATTTTCTTTAGTGAAAACAAATATAACATTTTTACACATGAAATTATCTTTTGAACTTTTTTCTTTTGTGGTTTATTATCATTATGTTGGCAACCTGGAAGATTCTAAGTTTGGCAAAGTTTTTATACAATTGTGTCACAAAGAAAATTGCAGTCTAATTGGAAAGTCATCAAGATAAAAGAAAGCACAGTGGTTGGAAGACCACCAATTAAACACACAAATTATAACATTGAAATGACAAGTAGCGAAGAACTAGAAACAGTAGTAGGAAGGTGTCTCATGAAAAACCAAGGTTAAACTCCCCTTGAATTGAGTGAAGGAGACAGTCTTTCAAGCAGAAGAAATTATAATTTTGGGGATATGGGAAATGGAAATAATATAAGTGCTTAGAACCATGGATACTCGATAAAAAAAATCTATGCAATAAATTCTGGAAAATTTAGTGAGAGTATTTAAAAATGCAGGAAATAATCCTGCAAAGAGAGGAAGAGGCAAAAAAATATACCAAAAAAGTAGCTTTATATTTTAATCTTAACAAACAGAAATAAGCAAAGACATAACTATGTTTGTATTTAGAATTTAGATTTTCCAGTCAGCTGTTATCTAAAGTTTGTTTGGAATTGAAATGATGTTGGCAAATACTGCAATTTTTTTCTTACTTACCTTTTAGTATATTTACTCAATATATTTACTGAAATATTTACTGAATATTTTTACTGAAATATATTTACTTAAAATTTATGATCTAATAAAAAATAAACACAGTAACCACATTAATCAAAATTGAAAAATATTTTTCTCTTAAATTCCTCAAGTCCTTTGTTGCTCAGTGATGAGAAGTATTCCATGATATCAACATGGATACAGTCATCTTTCTGCCATGACATCAACTGCCTAGTCATCTTTCAAACAACTAGGAATGTCCGGGAAAACAAAACACCAGTCCCTCAAATACTTTTTTATGTGGCTATATAGATCTCAGAAGGCAGGCATTGATAATGGGACCACTGGCAGCTACAAAGAGGGGTGTGGTTAGACAGGTTTTACTCTGAATACCATAGTGAATATCTCATGAATACTGAGAACTTCATGAATACTTGAGTACCCTCAAGGAAAATAAGCCCAAGCTACAAAAGAGGAGAAAATAATTTCAGTCCACTTAAAATTATTTTAAAGAAATGGTTACTAAGGCCTGGTTAGCTCAATGTCAACCACAAGTATAAGCAGTGAAAGAAAAATTCTTTAGAATCCATCTTTTCTTGTGTGGCAATCAGTCTTGCTAATTCTTGCTGATCAAAGAATAAAGGATAGAATAAGCACAGTCTTGTTTTCACATTTTATGGAAATAAAGTGACATACCATTGTCATAAATTCATCGAACAACACATGAAAAAATAGTTTGAGCTAGAAATGGGGATTATGATAAGTAGGCATAGTTTTCTCTCAAGGTAGATATGTGAGAACAACATTTTCCACTTTACCCACTTCAAAAACTAGACCTTGTCTTAAGAGCTCACGTATCTTCTTCTGCATTCTCAGACAACCTTTCCTCACTTGCACATACAATACATCCAGGCTATTCCATGTCAGGTTCCACTTACTGAGATTGCTAACAATAACACAGATTATTTTAGCAAATTATTTTCTCCTTTTGCTGATATTATCTGTCAACAAATTTGTCTTATGTTAAATGTAGACTCTATATTATGTGCTATTTTTTAGAGTATACATTAAATTTTAGATAATATCTATCACTCAAAGGTAATTTTTTCATCTGACTTGTAAGTAAATTTACTGATCTGGGAGGCAAACTTCTTCATATCATGTTACAAACATAAAATACTTAATTCTGTGTGTGTGGGAAGAGGTTCTTTTGTCTTCATGAAATAAATGTAAAATATATCCTTCTCTTTTATAATAAATAGAAATTAATTGCTGCAACTTGGAGAGATTATTTTAGAGTTCATATTTATCAGAGACATCACAATTATGCTGATGAGTTCATGTTTACTTATTTGTATCCACTTTTGAAGTGACAAGTGTAAGAACACATCATATGCCCTTTGGTTCAGACCATAATTCATTAAGAAAACAGATAAATTTGGGCTCTGCTGGCTTTAATTATATAGTCCCCTACACTGATGTGGTAATATAGACATGAATTTGGGTCTTTCCTGATGAGTCTGTGTGACTTTTATATGTCATGAAATAGTATTTACTTTACAGCATAGAAGGTAAAGACAAGGAATTTAAAAAAAGTATTTTAAGAAATTTCTTGATAATCTGCAAAATTTGTACACGTACGGTATTTTGATTCTCTGTGATTAAAATGTAAGCATATAGAATATATGAAAGATGCATTTACAGTAGCCCAGAAAGACAGAAGACAACTGATGGTAGAATTCCTTGTTCAATCAAAAGTCATGGAAAAAAATATCTCAGCAAGCAGAAATTGCAGGGAAGATAGAAAACCTCTCTGCAGTGAGCACAATTTTATATGATCAACTTACAAGTCCTTTTCAAGATGAAAAAGGCCACTCTTCAGGAATTGGGAAAACAATCTGACAGATTGTACTGAGTCTGCAGACGTCAGACTTCAATGTGCATCACCGTTTTACTGCTCTAGAGCTTCTTCAGACAGGAATTGCTGTGGTCTAACCACAATTTCTCATCTAACCAGTCTGCTGTGCAGCCCACAACAGGTGCTGCGAAGGGGTTTCTTGATAAGGCTGGCACTTGGGGAGGTGTTCTAGGGGACAGGGTTGCTTTATCATCAGCCACTAATAAAATGGACACAATACTAGAAACTTCTCCAGACAGGGTTAGTTTGCTTTGTTTCTGTGAACACAGATTTATGGTAATACATAATTTTTGATGCTGCATCATCCTTCCTGTTAAAATGTATAATGAAAACCCTTCCCTTTATGATTTTTCAGAGACAGAACCTCTTGATATGTTTATTTTAATCTTTGGCAATTTAATTGCAACAATTTTTAAAATTCAGATAAAATGAATAATAATACTAAATACTATATGGAATTTCAAAAACAACCATTTTGGTTTTTAGATAAGTATACATCTGAGCCAGGTGCCCTTAGTAGTATAGCATGTGATTAGCTTGTATAAGCCCTTCTTTGAAAACTCAAGGATGATAAAAAATAAACTAAAGTTTAATTGTTTTTGACTTATTGTATAAGTTTGGGTTTCCTTCTTTACTCTTCAATTTTTTTCTTGTTATGAAATTGCAGCTATTAAAAGAATATCTCTTTTTTAACTCTTATGATGACAAATTTTACCCTTTGTTATGAATATGTATTTATAAAGGAATCTGGGCATTGTGAGACTGAACTGCCACACAGTCACAAACATTACTTTGAGTTCTAAATCAATAATTTCTGAAGCACAATTAGACATTCAAGAAAATCAGGTTTAAGTGAGTATTCTGATTTTTGTATAGTTCTCAATACCTTAAGACTCCATTTAACAATAACACACATAGTAATGATACTACTTATATAAATCTGCCAGATAAATAAATAAATAAATTATAATAAGAATTTATTGACATGAAGCCAGAATCTGCCTTTGGTCCCCTGTATACCCGCATTCAGCACCGACGTCCCCTGCCGCCGCCATGCCCAAAAGAAAGGCTGAAGGGGATGCTAAAGGAAACAAAGCCAAGGTGAAGGACGAGCCACAGAGAAGATCTGCCAAATTGTCTGCTAATTTATTTCTGTATAAGCAATATTCAATGCAAGGCAGTACAATTATACACATGTTGACATAACTTTTTATATTTTCACAATTGATTGAAGACATCTTTCATTGTAAGTACAATGAACTCTGAACAATTTAGCAACATTTTTCCAATTAATTATTAAGAAGCTCACTAGCTGATTAATGATCAATAAACTAATCTCAGCTTAAACCCATCTGTAACATTTAATGATCCTTGGCCATATTTCATAGAACCTCCAAAATGAAATAAAGACCTCTATTATGAAGCTGATTTAGGTCTTGTCTATTCTAAACTCACCAATGAAAAATGATGGTGAGACACAGTGTTCTCCCTGTGTATCTGAGAACCAGAATAAAAGTGCTTTCCTAAATAAGAATGAGTTATGGGATCTAATTCTAGCACTGGCAATGATTCATTGGGTAACCTTGAAAAAGTTACTTCAATACTCTCTTGTGGTTTTCTAGCTGTCAATGGGAATATTAACCATTTGCCATGACACTCCTAAGCTAAGCTTAGGGAAAAGCAGTGGCCTACTATGAATTTTAAAATACAATTATAAACATCATAATAAGCTAGATGGTGTGTCATAAATACAAACAAGGATGCTGGTATTATAGTTATATAATATAACTAAAAATACTTGAAGTTCTAGTTATAGTGACTAGGTAATGGCAATATAGCAAAATGAAGAAAACATTGTTGAACCCCAGGACATCATTTCAAGTCAGTTAGATAAGTCTGTGTGAAAAATAATCTTACTGGATAGCATGAATAAGAACATTGCACACTAAAATATATGAATCAAAAAGTTAGTCCCCATCTGTTGGTTCAGTAATTACAACCTACAATGACCCAATAACTTTGCTGGGTACATTGTTTTTTCACTATTCATTTATTGGCTGAGTCTTTACAAAATGATTTTCATGTATCTAGAACAATTCCAGGAAACTTTATTGTTTTAATTAGATTTATGTTCTCCTGACAGATTTAAAAGTATTTTTAAAATTTAAAATCTTTTTTAAAAAAAGAATTATGTATTTTGTTTCACAGGTTTGCAAATTCCAACCCATGATTTTTAGTTGTGTTGCTTTGGGCTAAGTACACTTAAAGAAATTAATAAATACTATTGAAGTTTATGACTGTAGCTACTTTCCCAGTGAAAAGTTTATGGAAAGTTTATCACTGAAGCATATTCTGAGCATAAGAAGGTATGGCAGGATAACATGTGAGGGTCATGTATTACAGCAAATGCAAAGTGATGGAGGTGGAAAAAAACTTACATTATTTAAGAAACAACAAACTTACAGCATTTGACCAGAGTGAAATTTTGTCAAAATGTAACAGGAAAAATATTATAGTGCTTTTACTAAGTCAGTGATATGATCTGACTCACATGCTTAAAATAAATATCACTATGAGTTATCTCAGTGCAGAGTCCATTTGAGTTTTAATAAAGGAGGACTCTTTTTGAGTGATCAGGCAAAGGACTCTAAAATTTCTTGTATAAATCACTGAGGTTACAAAGTATTCAAGTTTGTCATGTATGTTTGAAACATATCTTGAAGCTACAGGTAGTAAGATTTATTAGGGATTATATATGAGGCACCCTGTAGAATGAAGACTTCTATAAGTAGACCATAGGACTGTGTTCTGAGTGTTTAGATGGATAGATTGTCATATAAAAAGAATCAGATTAAGGCAAAAAATTCTAGTGGAGAATTTCACCATGTTATAAATCAATAAGTAGGTATGTATAATGATTAATATTGACTAACAACTTCAAGAGATCTATAATTATAGAGAAAACAAGCCTCTGGGCATGAATATGGGAAATTATTTTAAATACATTAGTCTCTGACCATTGATATGTACAATTTCTTTATTCAATTAATAGAGACAATAAGACTTAAACTAAAAGTGGTGGTACAATTTCCTGAGTTTTGGTGCTGGGCTGCATCAGAAGGAAAAGTTAACCTAGCATAAATAGAGTATTTGTCATTTTCTGCTTCCTGACTGTACATATGACTCTGCCTCAAGCTTATGCTGCCTTGGCTTCCTGCTAGATACTCTGTGCCCTAGAACTGTGAGCCAAAATATCCTCTCCCACTTAAGTTGATTTTTTTCAGAGTATTATCACAGAAAAGAAGGAAGTAAGCCAGTATGCTTCCTAGGTCTGATCAGGGAGTAGAGCTGATCATGAAATGTGGAGGGTCTTTGGTTCTGTTTCAAATGTTGAACCTGATGTGTCAGGAGGTATGGTACTGGGAGTTAGGAAGAAAAGCTAGATATTAATTAATGAGAGAAGAGAAACCAGAATCTTCAATATGGTTTTCTGCCCTTTGTCCTGAGGTTAATTGTATGCTGATGGCAACTGCTGAATTAGGTTATTTGGATGCTCAAGATTGGACAATAGAGCACTAGTTATTGTTTGATCAATCCATCCTTTCCAACATGCTTTGATTCATCAAAACCTTTCATCTAAAACATTGCAAAAGTCTCAAAAGGTATTACTCTGCTTCTTTCTTTCTTTACCACAGATGTAATCCCATATAGCAAAGGGATGGAAAAAAAGTAAATTTAAATCATGTAGTTCTATCTTCAATTTCTGAATTTCTTTTTTTTTTCCCTAGAGTTAAATGAAATAACCCTTAAAAGTGCTCATGTGCCTTTGAAGAGTTCAGTTTCCTGGCCAGTGCTCCCTTATTCTTATCTAATTTCCCTCCCTCCTCTCTCTAACACACACACACACACACACACACACACACACACACACACACACACTCTGACTTCCTTAGTTTTCTGGTAAAAGCTCGATCTTCCTAAGATAGACATAACCTTCATCCTGAGCTTCTGTTGGATTATTGTTTGTTAATTAGAAGTCATTCCACAGCACCATCAGAATTGTGATAAATATCATCTTTGTTGTTGTTTTAGTTTGTTTTTGTTTTTCAGACAGGCTCTCTATAGTGTAGAATAGGCTGTCCAGGTTGACTTCTAACTTACAGAGATTCACCTGCTTCTGCCTCCCACATGCTGGGTTTGAAGGTGTATGCCATTACATCCAGCACATATCAGTCTTTCATGTACAGTGCCAGATTATCTTGTTTAAAGTCGCACTTGTTTTAGTAGCCACTCTAACTATTTCTATCTTATGGTCATTTAGTATTTGAAAACTGGACTTGAATTTCAAAGGACTGTTTAAATCACAAACTTATTATTCTTTTTTCTCTCTCAATATCCTGTCTATGCTGCCTAGGCTTGTCTCAAATACATAGTTTCAAGGAACTAGTCTGTTTCAGTCTTCTGAGTTGCAAGGACTACAGGTATGCTTTTTATGTCAGATTAGCCAGCATGGTTATGCAGCCTTCTTCAGCTTGACAAAGGGACAAAGAAGCATACATACTATCAGTCTGGACTTTCTCAAAAGTAAATAAGGATATAGAAATGTCTACAAGGTAAGGCAGAAAATAATAAAGTTACAGAAATAGGGGACTGTCTCTCTTGAATTACTTTAGAAGCAAGAGTGTAATTCTGGTGGTTTGAATGGAAGTTTTGGCTAAAGCTATTGGTCTTAGAGAGGGAATAAAAAGAAGGGAGTGAGTAGGATACTGGAGTATTTTAAACTAGATGCTGCATTGATTACAGGCATTTAAGTAGAGAAAAGAACATAAACCCTTGCACACCCATGGATCAGGAACAAATTAAAGTAAATTGGCAGCAAACTACATGAGGTGGTTTGGAGGCATTTTAACACAACTTGGCTCAAATCAAATCAACTAAATTTCCTTTGCATACTGGTAATACCCCATGCTGGTTATATCTTTATTTCTGACTAATATTAAGTGATCCAGCTCAGAGCTGCAAAACAGCTGATAAGTTCACATTGCAAGGGGATGCAAAAACACCATCAGTAGATATATAAATGAACTTTCTCAACTCAGAGGGAGTAAAAATTAGAAAGAAAAAGATAATAAATTATCTATCCAAGTAAGGCAATGGAAGAAACAAATGAGAGTTTAGCGTAAAAATTACCATATTGATGAAAATCAGGTTTAGGTGAATGAATGAATTCAGGAAAGAAGGTACTTACTATGTTGATAAATTGCTTTTAAGATCCAGATTCACAGTAGCCAGATAATGTATATAGTTGACATTGAAGATCTAGTCTATCTATTTTGCTGTTGTGATTTAAAAGTAAAGGACAAACAGGTGTTATATAGTGTTTCTAATTGTGATGACTGGAATTCAAAATATTAATATATGGCATATATAGTATAAAGTTAGTTATGAATATGTTTTATGACTATAAAGTGGTTTATAAGATATACATCTCCACTGAATTTTATATTATATATTATAATACAGGTCGAGTACAGATATGAGAAACACATGCCAAAAGATATATTACACTGTGACCAGAACTCAGGGATCACTCGTAACCAGTGTCTCCCTTGCTGGCCTTGAATCTTACAAAGACAGGGAAGAATCTAAGTATTACATTTCATAATGTTCTAACAAGATAACAAAAGATCCTTAGAAAGACAGAATAAAAAACACATGAGAGTTTTGAAAACTGTGGTACTAATGTTTGCTGAAGTTCTATTTATGGTCCTAATAGTAATGAGGTTTCAGATTTGAGTAGCTTTCATGATTTTGTAAAACCTTTGATGAACTATTCTGTTTCCTTAGAACTATTCTTATTCACAAGAATAGTTATGAAGACCTACATCTTCCTTTCCTCATCAACAAACCTGTCAATGGAAATTAAAAAAATGATCAGGCAACTAAGATGAAATGAAAGATTTCAATTGCTGGTGTTTAATGATGGCACAAACAAACAAAAAATCTAGTATGGTGAAATAGCATAACCCTATGGCTAAAACCTAAGTGAAGTGTACAATCTTTTCATCAAGAGAAAGAAGAACAAACGAGCATCAGGCTTTGGACCCATTGATAACAGTGGTTAGTAAATGGATGACTTCTTTAAAATTCTTTAGTCTCAGCAGTACTCATGTATATGGATAAATAAAAAAATTTGGTGGTTGATGAAATATAGTACTGCTAAAAAGGCCTTTAGTTACCAAATAAATAAAAGGACAAGAATAGAACAAGAGGAAGGAAAGGCCTACTTTACAAGAAGAAACCCTTAACTAGCACTGTATTTGGGGCCAAAATCCAGGGACAAGACAGGCCCCAGGTTCTAATAGAGAACCTATTACTATTATTGTTTTACACGCACATAGTACTAAATCAACATCTAGTAACACATTCATACATCTTGGTATATCTTTCTGCCCTCATCAGATTAATTGAGACCCACAATGGATCAAGGTAGAGATATGAGACTTTGAAGTGCTTAGTTCCAAATGGCACATCTGTGTCATGTTCTTTCCTCTCAAAGCTCATGCATCTTTGCCAAAAAGTGGATGAATTCTAAGAGGTGGTGGATAACAACAGGAAAGCAGTGTTTTCCACACATAACAGAATGGTTGTGCTGATGAACTTATAGCAGAAGTGGCAGCATGACCTCCCCAAGTTCAAGCCAAACAAAATGTCCACATGTTGTGTCATGATGTGGCAAATGCTCAGTAACAGAGAAGAGGCACTCACCAGCACTGGGGAATAGAAGGATAACTTGGGGATGACATATTTTAATGTTTTATTAAACTTGTTTCACTTATAAAAATAGGATACTAATTTTCAGTATAGACACTTCTCAACTTTTAAACCCTATAACAAACAGGCACCTAAGGAAGATGCTGTCTCCTAAATTTTCCTGTGGTTTAAACTTTCTTTTTCTTTTTTAACTTTTTCCTTTTTTCTTTGTTCTCTTTCTGTCTCACTGTTTCTGCCTCTATCTCCCTGTCTCTCTGTGTCTCTCTGCCTCTATCTCTTTTTTCTGTCTCTCTTTGTCTCTGTCTTTCACTATCTTTGTCTCTCTGTCTCCTTGACTCTCTCTTTCTCATTTCTATCTCTTTTCTGTCTCTTTTACTGTCTTTTGCTGTCTCTGTCTGTCTCTCTGTTGCTTGCTCTCTCTCTCTCTCTCTCTCTCTCTCTCTCTCTCTCTCTCTCTCCCTCCCTCTCTCTCTCTCTCTCTCTCTCTCTCTCGTGTTTTCTGTTGATGATGTAGGAATCTCACCCATGATGGTGCTCATCTCCTACTCCTCCCATTTCCACTCTTCCTATCTCTCATTCAGAAAAAGAAAAAAATAAGAAAGGGACAGCACAAATTGATTTTTTCCCTTTTTCTCCCCCTTTTTAACCTCACCTCCATCATACCTCCAGTTCTGCCCTCCCTTCATAGTGCACCCACCATTTTCTTTTTTAATTTTTCCCACATCTTCAGCACATATTTGTTCATCCTGGTGGCACTCCTCACATACTCACATTGTGAGGCAGGAGCAAGCCCTGCATGTCTTCCAAACCTGTGATTCAAATTCTCTGTCCACCCAAGCACTGTGAATTCTGCTGTGATTGATGAGTTTTTAATCTATTTGTATTTAGCCTGTATTAATACTGTCTTCTACTGCTAACCCCACCCAATAAAGCCTTAATTTAGGATGGGGATTTGAATTTTTAATAGTGTTTCTATGGAAATTCTTATTTTTCTCCTTTTATGTCTATCTCCTCACACTTTAAAATATATATTTAAGATAATAGTCTTAACAGCCTTCTCTGCAAATTTAAATATCTAAGTTCCTCCTGGCATTTTTTTTCTTACTTTCAATTTTAATCAGTTGGTGTTGTATATTTTATTGAACTATATAATTTCTTACTAGATGGGAGACACTTACAACATGAATGAAAAATGATAGATACTATGAAAGTTGATCTTTGAAAGGAGTAATTCTCCATAGTCTAAGAGATTGATTTCATTTTACAGTGTCAGATATCTGGTCTATTGCATTTTGCTATCAATGTGTTTGGATTTCTAGGGTTTCAATAAAAACTTGAGATTTTTTTCAAATTTCTGTAACCTTGTGGCCCTTGAGTTCTTAACTTGCCATTCCCTGTATGGAGCAGATTCTGAATACTCACAGCCTGTTAAATGTGAGTTTCAATTAGATTTCATGGTTTTTATATTTTGCATGTCCTTTACTCAAAGAAACAGAGGACAACTGGAAAGACACAGATGCAAATTTATGGATCCCTCTCAGGGATTTTCTCCATTTGAACCTTTGACCCCATTCTTATCCTATTACCCCCAACACTTAATTTTCAGCCACTCTTTTATTTCTAAAATCTGACTTCTTTCTTTTTATTGTGGTAAAAAACACATCAATGTCTCCCTAGGTTCTGTACTATTTTTGTGAATATCCTTAAGAATATCAGGTTCATGTAGCACATACCACTAGAAAATCTCTGCTTTTTTAAGAGTAGAAGACCAGCACCTTCATCCAGTTTTGCTGGTCTCCAGTTCCTTTAACATTTTTTTTTTTTTTAGTTTTTCTTTATAATTTGCTAGCATTTCTAATTAATACCACTGTTGGAGTTTGCAGGGGATGATTAGCTCACGTGTGTGTGCGGGCAAGGGTTCTTGAATCTTGTTGGACTGTTTTGATTCCCATGGCACCAAAGAGACTGGAACGCAGGAGTCTTGACTCAGTTCGCTCCGCACATGGCACTGGGTGTGCACTATGGGACCAGTGGGGGGAGTTCTCACTCAGTCTGAAGTCCTGTGGGGGCGTAGAGCTCTTAGATTGGGCATCCCTGGGCCAGGAGGTGGCCAGGGAGTGACTGGTCTCAAGCCCTTGGGCTCACAGACACCGCTGAGAGGCCGCGGAAGGACTGAGACTTGGGGCCTGTGGGCACATGAACAGCCAGCCCACAGCCAAGAGAAACGAGGGTGAAGAGAGAAGAAAAAGGCCCGGCAGCACCCCATGGGAGAGTCTTGGTTACTGTACTCGTTTAGCAGACTCGGTGGCCCAGCTAGCTTGCTTGAAGATATGGGTCCTGGATGGCTGGAATGCAGAGAGGTCCTCCATGTGGGAAGTTAGGTGCAACGGCTGTGGTTGCTCGGCATTAAAGGCCTTCTCCATGTTTTCCCATGGTGGACCACAAAGACACGAGAAAGTCCATGGTTCCAAAAGAATTTATTTTCATGGCAGATGGTAGATGGATCTTGCAGTACCCCCATGAATCTCAGGGCAGACCTGAGTTAAATAGTGAGGGAGAAAGGGAGAAGGGTCTGGGGAAGAATGCTTAATTAGTTCTGCCCTCTGGCCTTCATTAGTATGTAAATCTCTCTAGGGCCTGAGGCCTGTAGTCATATTCTCTACCTGTGCACTTTGGGAGGGGCTGTAATGGCCTACATGACTGAACAATGTAGGTCCATGGAGACTAGACTACGTGTCAGGACCCTGGGTTCTGGGGGTGTGGACAAAACCCTGCCATTTCTCCCTTGGAGTCTCAGGGTTCCAGGCCCATGCTCAGCCAAGAACCAAGATACCCTTACACAGTCCCACAGGAGTTTGTCAAAAGCTTTCTGCAGCTAATCAACTTATCACCCTGATTTATTTTGATATGAAACAGCCTCTACAAATTTTTGAGTCCTCTCTAATGGGTTCATGCCACTGTTGTTACTCCTTCATCAAAGTTTCTGTCCCCTCCTGCCTGTATACCTGCTAGAGAATCCTAACCCCTCTTGTGTTTCATGAGCCTCCACCTTGTCCTGTGAAGACTTTCCATTCATTGCTCATTATTCACAAATAAATTCCATCCTTTACTTCCCAACCTCCATCACTACAATTCAGTAAGCAATGAAGTTGGAAACAATTGTCCATGTTGTATATTCTATCCAAATTAATTCAGTTCAATTATAAGACATATGCTTTCTGAGAGCCTAAAAGATTCAGATTCTCTGGCATGTATGAACATATGAAAGAGTAAGATTCCTTGGCCAACTAAATCTATTTTATGAGGTTTTCTAGAACGTTTTCCAGTGAAGCAATTCAGAACACATTTTAAGCAACAACAGTAATTAAAAGGTTAAGTAATAAAAGGAGTTTAGCATGAGAGACTAAAGACTGATATGGAGTGCATGTTGGTATGTCCCTGTAGCATTCAGAGATTAGAGCAGTGCATCAGGACAAACATGGGCACTCTTGCAAAAATCTCCAAATGGTCTTTTTCTGCTACTAATGTTAAATTACAAAGATTGGATTATTTAAGCTCCTTCACAAAGATACAAAAAGTATGGATCTTGCTAAAGAATATGACAGGTAACACAGTTTAGTTCTCATCATGACTGAAGTTTTAAAACAGTATGACACTGAATATGGGTAATTGTATGAAATAATTATTAACCCATTATACAATCAGGATTCTTTAGACTTTACTCATTTGATAGCTGAAGTGCTACAACTAGACCAAGCGCTGTACTTCCTTTAGTTATTATTGCTTTTAAAAAACATAATCCATCACTAAACTAACAAGCAAGGGAAAATCAAAATATATGAAGGTACATCTTGCACATGTCTTTTAAAAAAAAAAAAAGAATGAGTTCACTGAAAGAGTTGATTTGGTATGACTTTAACAGGAAGACCTATAAGACTCCAAAGACTACATTACCATATGTATACTGCACTGAAAGTTTTTTCTTTAAAATATCAAAAGATTTTCATCAAGAATTTGGTATCTTACTTTAACTTAACATGGGTATAGAATACTTATACTTATTCCTTTAAAACATATGTGTGTAGAATGTTTTTTATTGATATCCACTTTCTACTATTTCCCTCTAGCTATTCCTAGGAATCTGACCTATCACTCTCCCAACTTACGTTTTCAGAGAAAATGTGATGGACACCTTCCATATAGATTCTGTCTGTCTGTCTGTCTGTCTGTCTGTCTGTCTGTCTGTCTGTCTCTTTCTCATTCTGCTTCTGTCTAATTCTGTCTCTGTCTCCCTTTGTCTTCGTCTCTCTTTCTCTTTGTGTTGTGTGCATCTCTCTCTCTCTCTCTCTCTCTCTCTCTCTCTGTGTGTGTGTGTGTGTGTGTGTGTTTGTGTGTGTTTAAGGTTTGACTGTGTATGAGTCTCTGAATCTGTTCCCATCTGCTGCCTTTATGATGATGATTAGTTAAGGCCATGCCCTATGAGTATAGCAAACTATTATTAGGAATCTTTCATTGATATTCTCTCTCTCTCTCTCTCTCTCTCTCTCTCTCTCTCTCTCTCTCTCTCTCTTTTTCATTCTTCCACCCTGGTTTTACCATAGGTCTCTCTCTAGGCTATCTAGTCTCTGATTCTTAGTTTCTCAAGCAATGTCAGGCATCGATTCCCTCTTGTGGAGTGGGCCTTAAGTCAAATCAGACTTTGGTTGGTTACTCCCATAAATTCTCTGCCACCATTCTCCTAGCATATTTTGCAGGCAGAACAAATTGTAGGTCAAAGGTATTGTGGCTGAGTGGTTATCCACATTTCACTTTGAGTAGCATACTGAGTACTTTCCTGCAACAAAGATATTAAAATGTAGAGGGTGAAGATACCACATAGGCATTAGGTCAACTTCTCCATGTTCAATTAATTGTGTGTGTGTGTGTGTGTGTGTGTATGTGGCATTTCTTGGATAATCAGTGTTAAACTGGGATCTTGGCTACCTGACACCAGTGTTCATGTGTTTTCATTTTTAGATGAACACTTCGCTCTTCTCTGCATTGGTTCATAGGGTTGAAGAGAGGAGGTAGTTTTTTTTGGCATGCTTGTCATCAGAATGCCACAGGAAGACAACTTCAGCAACTGTGAAATGATTAAGGTGCTTTATACAGACCTTTTTTTCTGCTAACATATGTCAATTGTTTTGCTTTATATAGAAGACAGAGAGAATTATTTATTGCTTACACATCTATGTAAATTTTGCAAGTATACCTAATGTTTTAAAATCTGCAGGACAATTCTAGGGTTTGTTTTAAAAATACTTAAAAATTTTGTATTTAGTGACAAATTTCCAAGATTTTCTTCCAACCAATGAATATCCTGCATCTCCCTATTTTTCAGGCATTCTCAGTTTCTCTCGTCACCCACTAGTTGAGTTTACAGAGAGTTTTACAAGCCTTCATTAGCTCTATGCTTTGATATTTTTATTTGACGTTCTCATAAACAGGAGCTTCATTTAAATTGTATTTTCTCTTTGTTACTAAAATAAACATCAGTGTGTTGTTTTATTGTAACCTTATCTTTCAATATATTATCAAATTCATTATTCATTTTGCAAATTATTTCTGGATTGTTTTAGATTTTCTCTATAAAAATTATCATCAAAGAATGATGTATTAATGTGGTTACCTTTGATTATGATTACTTCTGATTTCTCTTTCTGTTATGTATATCTTTTACTTGTATCATTTTCCTTGGAGATTAAATTGGCTCATACAAGCTCATATAAATTATTATTCTTCCCACCCCTACCCGCCATGTACTAGTGAGAATCCACACAGCATTTGCCTTCCACTATTACTGTCATATGTTAATTCTCTCCATGTATATCTTAATCTCACAAAGTTATTGCTTCTAATTATTATTGAGTCACATAGTTACACATACTTAGCAAATATATATGTATATCTACATATCTACATATATACATATATGTAGATATACATATATATTTGTATATTTAGCATTGGACACAATTGTGGTGTTCGAATTCAATTTTGCACATCAGTTGCTTTTTTCTGAAAATTTCTTTTTTCATTTTTTATTTCAGTTCAAATATCCAGCTGAAGAAATCTCCTAGATTTCATTTACTCAAAATCTTTTTACATAATGTCCTATTATTTTTTAAAAGATATTTTCTTGAGGGGGAAGATGGATTGACATGTTGAATGTGCTATTTTCTTGTCATTTTTATTGTTGCTATTATAAATTTTACATGGATGGATGCTATTTAATTTTTATTTCACTTTAAATTAAAATGTTCTGGCTATGTGATACACACAGATTTATGTTTGATTATTAATGTAGTTGTTTGGCTTAAGGTTCATAGAAAGTTTAGATAAGTAGCTTACTTTACATTGGTTTTAGAGAATGGATGCTTAGTCTTGAAATCTTGTATCTGCATCATGGCTGTTCACTTCTCTCTTCTAGGCATTTTTATTTAGTACCATATCTGTGAGCTGCTTTTGAAGATTATATTACTTCAGCATCTCTGTGGCTTGGTGTGGAAATTTGTCTTGACTGCCACCCCCCAGCTTTCTAATAATTTTTATAGTTAACTACTCATGTTTCCAATTGCAGTTGGTGAAGTTTTTTTTTTTTAGAAGTCCCACTTTTATTCTTCTGAGAAGGAAAGCAATATATCCAGCAAATGAAATCAGTGATCATAAGTCAAAACAAAATGAATTATTATATGATTCATGAAACTTAGCTGGTGTGTGAGAATAGGATGGCATAAATATTAGTTTCCTAATTGTTTATTTATGTTACAGAAGAAGTTATTCCTATTAGTGGAAAATAGGCAATAAATTTGGGGTATAACCTGCCATCAGGTTATTAACACATGATCACCTAGTTCATAAAATAGAGATTCTTAAAACGATGTTAAAATTTTATGTAAGTTTCCAGTTACTCTAAAACTTCCATTGTAAAATAAAAAAAATAGTCATGTCACCATGAGTGAGCTCAAGAGGTGTGGTCTTGAGTTCATATGTGAGAGAGCATGAATGGTCCAAATGTTCCTGTAATATGATTAAATAATGTATGGTGGTCAAAATGTCTACCATCCACTTTGCCTTAGTAGAATTGTTCAAACTGGAAAGAAGCCTTACATCTCATAGTGACATAGCTCCTGTCAGTGGAGTCTATAAGCAGATCTTAGTTGCTGGCCATTATGGATGTCTAAAGCCTCCAATGACCTTCACAGGCCCTGCTGCCACTGAGCTGGCTCTTAGAGATCCTTTTTCTCCTTGAGTACTTTGGTGATGTTCTTTCTTCTCATTCCTGTATAACTTTGTTGAGGGCTCAAACACTGGTCTTTGTAGGACCCCCATCTATGGAACATTATGTTTTTGCTGCTTCCAAGATTTGTAATATGTGTTCATCTTTTTGTATTTTTTACTGTGACATGGCTGTGGCTCTATCTGTGTTCATCTTTCTTGGAACTTGATGAGATTCCTGAAGTACGGACATCTATTATTCTTGCTTATCAATGTCATAAGTTTTCTAATTATAACTAAATTTATAATTTTCCAGGAGACAGTTTCTGTTACTATTTATTTGAATATTTTCTTGTTCTTTCACTGAATCATATGGTATTCTTTTTCTGAGTGTTATGAAGTACTTAATGGTACACATTTTTTTAATACCTTCTCCATTTTCTCTTCTTTTGGCTCAGTCTTCATAGTCTCTGTTCATAAGGCTTCAAATTTGATAACATCCTGGATATTCTCCTACAAATTCATTTATTCTTGAGATAAAATTATGGCCTCTTCTAAGGAACATGATCTGAGTCAATGCTGTTACTTCTAAACTTCAAAAGTGTTCTCCTCTTTGTAAAATGTATATTTACTCACCTTACATCCAAATATCAACTCCCATCTCCTCCCAATCCCCCCTCACACAGAACCTTCCCCATTCTTTCTCACACTATCCTTTGAAAAGGGGGAGACCTCTTCCAAGTATCACCCTCTGTCACTTCTCCCCATCTGAGCACATGCATTTCTTCTGAAAACCATCCCTGACCCTGAGTTAGACAGCTTGTTTTTAGATCCATGGATACTCTTCAGATATTCTTCACTATTGTCTCTACTGTTTTTCTGGGGTTTCATTATCTAATTTTTCTATACTTGAATCAAGTATTATTTGTGTTTTACAATAAGAAGCTTATTCTAACACAGAGGTGAGGTACAGTCACTGTGGTCAAAGTATTTTCAATGAGCTAATAGTGAGGAAACTTCTGTTCCTTGTAACAAAGGGCTAATCAGATGGAATCCACCACTTCTTGACTACATTCATTTAGCATTTAGCCCAGAAGTAGGCTTCCAGTGAAAGAAGAGAATTGTTAGAGTCCTCATCAAGCTAGTGAGAAAGCCTCCTGAGCTCAACATGTATACAGTGTTCTGTTTTCTGGGTTCCAGCCATGTAGAGATGATTCAATGTCTTGCTGAGATGACATGCAACAGATAACAGAGGTTCCAGTGTTATGAGCTTTATTTCACATTTCCTTAGATTTTCATTTGTTCCTTCACTACTTTTCCCTTTATAGCCCTATACAGTCTTTTATTGATTTAAAAGTAAGTCTACCAGTTCTATGAAAGAGTAAGTCACCAGCAATCTTTAGACAACTTCCCAGAATTTACTCTCTAGCCACTGATGTTCTATAGTATTTTTTATTATTATCTTACATAATATTTTACACTGTAAGGGTCTTTTTGGTTTGTTTTATTGCTGATTTAGGATTCCTTGAGTATTATATCAAATTCTGTAATAAAAATAGCTTTACTTGCTGTTTGTCATTCGTACATTGGCAATATGTCTAATTATGTCAGCTAGTGCATCTAGCATGATGTTGAGCAAATATAAAAGACATCTTATAGTTTCTGATGATTCTAAAGGCATATTTCCCCATTGAGATGTTAGATTTAGGGCTAGTTTGGTAGCATATGGGTCAAAAGCCTAAAAACCTAAATCAAATCCCAGGAACCTTATAGTAGAAGGAAAGACCCTTCTCATACATGCATTCCTCTGATCTCTACACATGCATTATAGCGTGCATGGATGCCCCCAATACTAATAATAAATACATGGAATGAAATTTTAATTTTTAGGAGATTCTAGACTTACAATATTTGTATATTCAATTTCTCCAATTGTTCATAAAGAACACCAAAGTTCTCATGAACTAACATAATGATTAGGATAATTAATGATGATATATTGACTGACATTTCTTAGAATCCTAAGGTGTGGGTCCCTGTGGCTGGAATGCAGAAAGGGCCCCAAAAGACAGGTGGAGTCCTGGATTGCAAGGCTTTATTGTTCATGGTGGATGGTAGTTGGATCTGGATGTGCACCCCCCACCCCCAGTTTAAGCCAGGGGGGAGCTGGCTTAAATAGGGAGGGGGAGAAGAAAGGAACTGGGAGGGAATAACTTAATTAGCTAAGTCCTCTGGCCTTTAGGTAACTCATTACTATGGAAATCTCTTGAGGCTGAAGCCTGTAATCATGCCCTCTACCTGTACCCCTATGTGACTGCAAGGCAGAGATCAAATGGAGATCATAAACCGCATGTCAGGAGATCTGTGATGTCCCTACCCAGGCAATGGACACCTGTTGGGTCTCCGACTATCTCAAAGCCAGTGCTCTACCGGAGACCAAATCATCTTTTTATGGTCCAACACTATGGTATCATGTATGACGTAAATTTGTTATCTCTTGCTGGACAGACTTCCTTATTGGAGTAACCTAATGACTGTTCCCTATACTCTTGAGCAATACTTATCTTCTTTGTTTTGAGGAGTATTTTACGAATAGTTATCAAGTATTTTCAAGTGGCTTGTATTCTTACTTAGTTTTGTTATGTCCGTTAGGATTTAGGGATTGTTTCTGCTTCATCATAATGAGATTTTCCTATTTATTTTCTGCATTGTCTGTTGTATAAAAATCATTATTTTTTTATTCATATTTTAATATTTTAATTTATTCTTCTTTCATGTATTACATCCCAACTACAGATTTTCCTCCCTCCACCTCCTTCTTCTTTCTTCCCCATATGTATTCCTCCTCTATTTCCCTAGAGAAAAAAAGGAGATTTAACAAGTTACAATAAGTCTAGGCACTCAAACCTCATACCAAAGCTGGAACAAGGCAACTTAGTAAGAGGAAAAGGGTCCAAAAACTGGCACAAATGTCACAAACAATCCCTACTTCTACTATTTGGAGTCTTATAAGAATACGAAGCTATACACCCATAACATATATGCAGAGTACCTAGGTCAGACCCATGCAGGTTCCCTGATTGTAGTTTCAATTACTGTGAGGTCCTATGAGTCCTCCTTAGTTGATTCTGTGGGCTGTGTTCTTGTGATGTACTTGAACCCTCTGGCTCCTATAATCCTTCCTCCCTTCTTTCAAGGGTTTCCCTGAGCTCTACCCCCTAATGTTTGGCTGTGGATCTTTGAATCTACTCCTATCATTTGCCTGATGAAACTTCTCTGATGATGATTAGGCTAGGTTCTAGTCTATGAGTATAACACAATATCATTTCATGTACTTTTTTTCCAGTTGTATTTGGTTGTATCTTAGGTCTCTAGGCTTTCCCGTCTCTGATTACTGGCCATCTAGGCAATGTCAGGCATGGGTTGTCTCTTATGGATGAGTCTCAAGTTGGAGAAGTCATTAATTGGTCACTCTCACAAATTCTATACCACTTTTACCCCAGCACATCTTATAAGAAGGACAAATTGTAGGCCAAAGATTTTGTGGCTGAATTGACATCCCAGTCCAACTACTAGAAGCCTTGCCTGGTTTCAAAAGATAGCTGGCTAAAATGTAGAATAATTCATCTTTTCCAAAATGACATTTTCTAGAATTATTTTATGTTCTGTATTTATGAATAATAATAGCTAAAATTAATATTATAATAGGTAATATCAATAATTATTTCAACAGTCTTTCAACTTGTGTTATAACATTTTAAAATTAGTTTAAATGTTTGTCTTTTCTTTGTCATGCAAACATGATACAGTGTTGTTTGTCTTTTTATATAATATGTGACATGTGTAGAGGTCTTAACTTCAATGTCTGTAAAGTCATCATATTAACTTTTACTTTTCTAACATATCTGTGCTCCCTTTAGTTTTCTTTTAATTTTCTCACAATACACTCCTTTTATCATCAATATCGTTCTTGCCGCCTACCTGACATGAGTAGTATTACTGTTTCCCTGTTATTTTTTAATCCTAATGTGTTTCTTGCCCACTTTTCTTCTATGCACAATGATACATCTCATCTCACCAGTTGGCTAGCAAACCATTCCATGGCCTTACATCCCCAGTTAACTGGAAGTGCCTTTTTAGTTTTAAAAGTCATGCATACTCTTGTCTTTGCCTGTCTCTATATTCTCATTTTCCATAAATATTCATTCTGCTTCAATGCAATGTCTTTCTTCCTTTTCATCAAACACTAAATACTGTAAATCTGTTTGAGTTTTTACATCTGTGATTCCCCTTGCATTGCCCCAGATGTCATTTCTTGCTTACTCCCTTATTTCGTTTGTGTGTTTTCCCTGGTGCCTTTTTGTTGGAAAGCCTGTCTTTGATTATGCTATGCTAACTGCTTTGCCTCAATTTTCTCTCCATCTCCTAATTTTATTTTAGCTGAGAAAAACATTTATCTTAAACTGACTTCATGTTATATTCTTATTATCTCACATCCCCACTAGATAACTAGCTTCTCAGGAACAAGGTTTTTGCCCAATTTAGCTAACATGGAGCATCTTCATTGTGCCTTTTTAGTTCATGGTGTAGAGTTAATGTTAAAACTATTTATTAAATGAATGATGTTCTCTATATCACTGGAAAGAAGACTCTTTTTGAGTATTCAAATTCTGTTAGATTAGCAGCCTTTCTGTAGTGAGCATGCCTCTTTCTTCACTTCTCCAGGTAGTCTATTTTTGATGACCAATTCAGCCAAGGATGTCATTGTGTGATTGTTCTACATTGTGATCTACATATCTGTATAAATTATCTACCTTCTAACCGCAAGGTTGAAAACGTAGTCAGTTAAAAGAAGAGAACCTTAGAAGTTCGAATACTGTAGGCATACTGCTGCCTTTATAACAAACTCATATGCCCCCCCACATACACACACAGACACACACAGACACACACACACACACACACACACACACACAAAGAGAAGCTGATTTCCAATTTTTCAGTGATCTATTTTTCTTATAATTGAATATATATTTATTCAAGAGTAGTATAGAATATATATATATATATATATATATATATATATATATATATATATATATTCATTCAAGGGTAGTATATAAAAAGTGAATATATATTTATTCAAGATTTATTCAAGGGTAGTAGTTTCCCTCAACTCAGTGACTTTATATTCTCTTAATTTTCTTATGCTCAAAATGGAAACTGAAGTTATTTTTCCCACTTTTCCGCCAGAGTTCTATTTTCTCTAAACTTCAATTACTCACCCTGGGATCCAACAGGGAGGTATGTGAGCATTCCCAACAGACAGACTATATCTCAATGTATTCTTATTTGCTGAGAGAAGCATCTACATGAAAGAGCTTTAATTTTTTTTTACTTTGGTTTCTAGCTACCAGGCAATTTGAAGGCCCTATATATTCCAAACTTTTCATACACTCATCTGAAATTCTACAACCAGCTGATACTGATAAAGATTTCCAAGTATCAGAAGGTATTGCATATCTGTGACATTTCTTCTTTCTTCCAAATGAGAGTAGTTGTGTAGTAGTAATGCAGATGTGGACTTGGGGACTAGAATGTCCTTTTTAGTTATTTGCATTTATCTCTGTATGCTTGATGCTCTCACCTGCAGAAGGACTGTAAAATCATGGTATTCACACTATTAGGAGCCTAATGCCACAGGAAAGAATAATAGGCCAATCTTCTTTTTACCTATTCACATCTGTGTTGTCATACAAGGTACTGTTATAAATGCTTTATTAATAAAATGGTTTAACTTTATAACAAATCCTATTGAGAATTATTGCTAAGCAATTGAATGAATTAAACTCGCTCTATACTAGACAAAATATTAATAGAATACAATAAAGATTTAAATGCCAATTTTTAATCTAATTAAGGTGAACAGTCATACTGGTTTTCATAACTATATGATATTCAAATAGTTCTAGAAGCCAGAAGAGAGCTTCTTTTTAGAATATACATTCACAGTGTGCAGCATTTGACATTGTAGGCTGGTTAATTTTATATTGTGGGCATTTGCCTTTATCTGTCTCAAAATGTTTTAAACCTGGATGTCAGTTTGGGTAAAACAGACTTTTACTTCTTTTTCTTCAGGATGCAGAAATTAAAACAATTTATAGCTGATGAGATGGTTCTAAGCTCTTCTGCATTCCTCTCCAAACTGATTTAAAGGCAACAAATCAGGAGGCTTAGTTCAGGAAAAAACAAAACAAAACAAAATACGTATCTCCAAGTTTCTGTACTATCTTCTTTCCTTATCACCATGACAAAATATGTGACAAGAGTAGTTTCATAAAAGGCAGTGGTGCATCATGTCTTTAATCCTGGCACTGGGGAGACAGAGGCAGGCAGAGTGCTGAGTTTGGGCTCAGCCTGGTTTACTCAGAGAGTTCCAGGATAGCTAGGGCTGCAAAAAGAAATCCTGTCTCAAAAACACAAGCAAGCAAACAAACAATAATGGAAAGGGTAGTTTCAGGAAGGGGAGTTCTTTGCTGCTTTTTAAGGATGGCAATAGGAGAGTGTATTGACAGGCACAGAAGCCAGTCTAGTCAGATATCCTTAGTCAGATAGAGGACAATGATCAGGACCTGAAGTTTCCACATCCTGTAGGCTCCACAACAGACTCAAACACTACCAATAGCTGGGCATTGTTTCAGATGCATGAGCCTTTGTGAAACACCTCATAGACAAGCCACAATCAAAAGTTTTAAGTAGTAGGTAATACAAATCATAAAAGTACTGTATTTGAACATATAAAGAGCTCTTAAAAGTCACAAACAAATAATTAGTCAGAAAGTGGGCAAACTGTGTGTTAGTATTTTTCTGAAGAACATATAAATTAAATATGAAATAAAAAAATCCAACTCAGCAGTTCATGGAATGAAAACATGATCAACAATGAGATGGCAGCATAAAACCATCAGATCCTGAATATGACACCACCACACATGGTAGAAGACATCAACAAGTCCACATGTCTTTTCTTCCAGTCATTGCTTCATTGGCTTTATCTGAAGGCATTTGGAATTACATAGGTACAAATGAATTGTAATAGGAAGCTTAAAAGGACATTGAAAAGATAGAGACTAAAAGTATATCAAAATTTCTTCTGCATTCAAGCACAATGCCCTGTGAGTCTGACAAATCAACAAAACCAGACCATACTTTTATTTTGTAGTGCAAATGATAAGATTTGTAATCAGCGGCACTCTACACTGCAATAGTCTTTTTGTGTAATGATTCCAGCTTTCTAAACTCATTCTTTCATCATTTCTAAATTAGAAATGATTACGTTTACCTCAGATGGTTCACATAAAGGTTAAAGAAAATGATGCAAAGGTACCTGTGACATAAGAGTTGTAAACCCACAGAAAACAGAAACTATACCGTTTACACTGTGTGCTGACTTGGGTCTATAGTCTATCACTTCCTAAATTTCAACAAATGTTTTTCTGTCAAGCACCAGATGTGAAGTACTTCTTGCTTGAAAAGCCACGAGGGTTCAGCAGCAACTGTTCAATTCTTTTGTTAAGAACAAACAAACAAAAAGCCACAGGCAGTATGTAAATAATTGAGCAGTAATGTTGTTTCAATAAAACTTTATTTGTATGCATGTAGTTTGCTGGGCTTACAAAAGCACACAAGTAAGATGAGTGGGTGGGAACAAGGCTGCGAGTAAAAGTGCAAAATAAAAGCAGCTCTGCATAATTTAGTACTGAATACACAAGGAGGCAGTAGCAAAATCGAAGTGCTCAGGGATAATGTGGGAGACCTGTGCTGCTTTAAGTTAAATAGTATTCCTATGAGTAATAAGAAACTATTAAGTATTTTTAAGTTTTCATCTTCTAAAGAGACGTTAAGTCTAGGAGTCTTCAAAGCATGATCATATTCATTTTTAAATTCTGTTTTTAGTGTGTCCATGCTTAACAACTGAACAAAACCAAAAAGATGATGTGAATTAGCAATTTCTCTACTGAGTAATTTTGTATTTTTCAAGAACAGAAAGTCAACTATTATTTAACAGAATTATTTTCAATTGCAAAAGTCAGTATAGAGATACATATAAATACATAAACACACACTCACATATGCACACACACACAAACACAATCACACACACTATTGGAAATTGCCTCTAGTTGCTTTAATACATTAATTTAAATAATCATTCATTTTAATGCTTATCAAAATTAAGAGCCAGGTAGCTGGAGGGTTTTAAGAGGACTAAGTGATTAGGCTATAAATAATTATCAGTAAATGGTGATTTCTGCCCAGCAATGGTGCTAACAGAACACCACAGATTCTGCATTTGTCTGACAACTGGACCATTCTACATTTTTCATGTACATAAATCCAGAAGCTGAAGAGATCCTGTGTAGATCACAACTCTTTTTTGCATTATACTTCCTTCTTCTAGATTTGATGTGTGAACTCTTATTTAACATGTGTATTTTGTCCTACTAAGTCAAGCCCATGGCTACATCTCTTCTAGGGAGAAAAGGAAGTCTTGTGCACAAGAGATACACATACAGTCTTTCCGTATGAATCAAACTGAACAAAACCACAAGGCAGTGGGGACTGACAATTTAAACATATCTCATCTTGTCTACTAACAATGTGAACACGGAGTCTCATGAATGGTGTCTTTCATGATGACCAGAGAAGCTGTGAACCACTGAGCATGTGGACATACTGAAACAAGGGCTACTGATAGCAGGTTTGGTTGTGTTATTTGCCATCATTTGTGCAGTGGGATTCCTCCAAAGAAACTGGAAATAGTATTTTGTTTGCCATAGGTGCTATGTGTTTCCACATTGCATTACATCAAGAGACACTGGGTATCTACATGTATCATGATCTGTGATGCTGCTGTCAGAACACTGAATATAATGACTAACCCACTGACTATTGATCACTTTTGGCATTGTGTAAGGATTCTGTTCTTCAGTAGGTTTCAGTCCAACAGTTTATTATGCCTTGGCCAGCTTTCCTTTACACTAGAATTCATCATATATATATATATATATATATATATATATATATATATATGATGTTCTATTCATTTAATTCTTTCTCCATTCCTTTGATGCCACACTTAGGTAAAGCAATGATCTTTGCTCTTTATTTGAGTTTCATTCTAAATTCAGGGAGCAGATAGAGTAAATGTCAATGTTAAACTTTCTATTGTGCCTCTTGACTTCTGGGACTTTTACTAGAAAACATTCAGCTTCACTTTGCATAAGCTCTCTGAAGACCAAAGTTCAATACAATGTTTTCTATCCCTCTTTTCAACATTTTGAAATGCAAATACAATATGTATGACATTTAATTCACTTACTTCTCAATTTTCAATGGCTATATATTGCCAAATTCCAATACTGTAGTCATGTTTCCTTAAGTTGCTGAGACAGTAATGAAATAAACTGATTAAAAAAAAACTGTTCTTAGGATTAAGACACATACAGTTACATACTGCAGGTTCCCTTAAGCAAAGTGAAGCATTATTTATATATTAAATAAAATCATCAGTATAGTATTTCCAGGGAGGCAATATTTGAATTAAGAGGACAGAGTCATGGAATTATCTATTAAATAGCCTTGGCCCAATCCTGGGGAAAATATTTCTCAATTGTGACTGAGAAATGAGGTGGAGGGAAAGTTGCAAAGAACAAGGGAGAAATTTCCAATAGGCATAGGTTACTTGGTAGAATAGAAATGCATATGATGTAATAGTAGAAGGATTCAACAAGCACCAGCCTGAGAACCTGATGATCCAAAGTTTTTAGTGCCTTTGTAAATGTGGCCTGATCCTATTGGAACATACTGGGTATGGAAACTATTAGATCTGATGAGTAGTTATTAAAGACCATGATGTAGACTGAATGCAAGACATACAAACAACTGCTTATTTTCTGCCTGTCTGTCTGTCTGTCTGTCTCCTTGTCTCTTTCTGTCTTTCCAGCTCTCTTTTCCTCTAGAGTCTCTCTTTGCCTGTTTATCTATTTCTGTCTTTCCATCTTTCTTTTTATCTGTATCTCTGTGTCTGTCTCCCTCCCTCCCATCTCCCCTCCCTCCTTCTGTGTGTGTTAGTAATTTCATTTGTACTTTTAAATTCAACTTCAGTTTGTTATATGTCAGCCAGATGGGGTTTTTCTACTAAATGCAGATACTCCTTTTTAAATTACCATGAGAAATTAGTATTTTTAAAATAATAATTACACCTGCATTTGGCTAATTTGAGGAGTAATTGCCCAATTTCAGCCACAATTAGTTACTTGGCTATATTATTTTTTTTTCAGACATAATTTCAGTGTCATGAGAAACAAACAAACACATCTAGGATGGTTGTTCTCCTTACGGTATGCATGCTAATAAGGCTGCCTTCCACACATGCTTGTCCTCTCAGTGCTTCACTGACACACTTAGACAATTCCGGTGACAGACATTCTTGGATCCAAGCAAGGGGGAAAGTTCCCCTGTTGTCTAAAGATTTCAAAATTTCTCTAAAAAGCTCCAGTTCACTTTTTCAAGCTGTTATCCATGGAGGAGGAGGAGGAGGAGGAGGAGGAGGAGGAGGAGGAGGAGGAGGAGAAGGAGAAGGAGAAGGAGAAGGAGAAGGAGAAGGAGAAGAAGAAGAAGAAGAAGAAGAAGAAGAAGAAGAAGAAGAAGAAGAAGAAGAAGAAGAAGAAGAAAACTTCCATGAAATCTGTCTCTGGAAATATTAGAATTGGCTGTTTGGAATTAACCTCTATATTTGTCACCAGAAGACATGATTACCAAACTCACCATTTATCTTTGATTCACATAATATCACAGATATTGTATTTTATTCATATTCTGGACAATTAGAAATAGTGAGGAAGAAAAGTTTCCCCTCACATCTATTTATGGAAGAATTTCATAAATTAGTACTGTATTGGCATCATCATTTCTACCTCTGGTTCCCTTGTCTGTTCTTCCAGTACCTCCATACACTACCCCTCAAATTCATGGCTCTTAATTATATAATTATTACTATTTTCATGTGTGTTCTTAAGTAGAAACCACCGAGTTATTGCAAAGGAACAGCTGACATGCTACATTCTGAGAAGTTACCTGCTTCCATCTTCTTTTATGATGTCTGTGTTAATGGTGAATCACTTCCTCATATATTTACCTGTACAAACACTTTCCAGTGTTTCTTTTTCTTTTCTTTTCATATTTGTTATTAAAGATAATTCTACTTATTACAATAACCTGAATAAAGGCTTCTTGGCTTTTGATACTCTTGATGTTTATATAACCAAATGACTTCTGTTTCTAGACTTAATAAATAAGAAAGACTTTTTTACTATGAATGAGAAATCTGTGTTCACAAATTACATGGGTAGTTAAAACTGTTAAATGACAGATTAATGGTGGAGTATAAAGGTATCCAGCTGTGATCTATGTAGAAATGACATGAGAGATATTTTACATAATTGCCAAAGTTAGAATGCAGGTATAGCATTTTCATTTTTATGATAAAAATTGTTTGTAATGAGTTGAAAAGAAGGCAAAACTATTTCATCCAGCTATACAATTTTTGATAAAAGCACTGTTAATTTGGGAGTATTTCTATATTAGTCCAACAAACATATTAATGTCTAACAATACAAAGGGAAAATAACAAAAAATCAGATTTGGCTAATAATAATTGAATCATATGTACTTATACAAATAAATTTGTTAAAATAAAGTCTGAAGGTGAATAATTAATCACCTGTGAAAAATGTCTGCAAGCATGTAAGAAACGTGTCAGAATTCTTCATAAACAAGGTCTTCTCTCTTTGATGAGAAGCAATCAACTGTCAACAGAAGCAAAGGGGAAAGAACAGTATTTGAGTACAATCTTGAATGCCTAATTAGTATATTAAGCATCCTTTATGAAAACATAAAATTAAATAGTAATATGACAGCTTCTCTCCTTTGAAGTTTCTCATTTCCTGTCTCCTAGGAGACCAGCCCAATCACAAGCCCACCGGCTTTTCCTCCATTTTATTTTCCTTTTGGTTTTTCTTCTTTCATCCCCTTCTTCCCTCACAGTATTTTAGTAACACCAGAAGTTTTTAGATAACTTTATTATTTTATTATTTTATTCACAAAAAGTTTTAAAAGAACCTCCTAAAAGACCAATCCTTTGTGTAATTAACAACAGAAAAGTTTGACATAGAGTAAATATTCTGCAAGAAAGAAAGTAACTAAATGCATTTATTACACTTATAAAGAAATGCAAGTTTAACAATTATATTTCAGGTAAACAATTAACATGGAAAATATGTTGATATTAATCCTTGATAACACTGTTCCATCTTTATTTAAATCAATGATTAAATTACCATAATAGAGTCTGCCAGTCTTTCAAGGCCATTTTTAATTACCAATGTAAATCTCATGCACTCAGTAATGGAAGGAAATAGACTACTTGTAAAGGGTTAGGTTGACCCAGTATATACCTTTGTTACATTCCAAGAGTAAGCCAGCCTAGAAAAGTGGGTCTTATTGATTTTAGAGTTTGCTTTTAAAAATAACAAAAAACCAAATAACCACAAAACTGGACAAGACCCAGAATTTTCAGATAATTTCCTAGATTTTATTTCTTGAGGCTCAACATCAACCTGTCTAATAAACTTCTCTCTGATAACACTTTTCAGTAATGAATTGTTCAACACAACACATAGACTATCTTTCTTTAGTTTTAGTGGTGATAGAAAACTTAAGCTGGAAGATGCTTCTGTGTATTTTCTTCCAGCAATTATGATTAAATGCAGCCCACCAGGCAAGAGAAGACATAATTGAGCTTGTTAAATGTAATCTCCATTCAAATATCAGAGAGCAGAAAGAGTATTGTTAGTGATGGGGATATTTTCAGACAATCATGATCATCTGCATTACAATATTCTCTCCTATGAAAAAGAGGACCACAATACCCCTCATAAGCAGCAGTTCAGTGATAACTACTCAGATTCGATGCCTTAAATATGAACATCTGTTTCTAGCACTAAAGTGATCATGGCATTGTTAATTACTTGTCTTCATCTATTTTCAGTATCAGTAAATATATCATTCAAGATCTAGGAAAGTTACTTCCATTATTTGAACAATTGTTTCCATGATCTAATGAAAGTATGCATTACATAGTGCATGTAAGGTCTTCTGTCTTCTTATACACACAAATGCACAAAATTGCTGGTTTTTTTTAAAGGTTTACCCCAATGTCCTACTACTCTTGTGTTTACCTATAGTTTTTATCTTTTAAAATTAAAAATTATTTTATTTTTTGACATTATAATTGCAAAAAGTTTCCCTTCCATTTCCCCCTCCAAACCTCTCATTTTCTCAACTTTGCTGTCTTTAGAATCCATGACTTCATTAATTGTTATAGTCATCATATAGCTGCAATCAAGTATTGTGCACACCTTTTAGCCTGGCCACTTTCCTTCAGCAATATCCATAGGTATTTCTCTAAGACTCTCTTGGCTGCTTATGGATGTGTTTAAAATGCCTTATCCATCCATAGGCTAAATGCCTTATCCATTCATGTGCCCAAAAATTCAAAGGAATTTTTTATTAGTAACTTATTAACAAGGCTACCTTAACAGTTGATCCCAGGAATTTGTGGGGACATGTTTTCAATACTTTTGGATAGATACCAAGTAATGTGATTTTGTAGTATATGATACCATAACATTCTGCATTGAAATAGGTTTGTCAAATAATTTTCCGAAATGATTGAGCCATTTGTCATTTCTATAGCAATGGATGAGTCCTGTTGTTTCATTTTTTTTCTACTGGTATCAGATACCATCAGTGTTTTGTATTTGGCCATTTAATAGGCATGCATTAATATCTAATGTAGTTTTAGTTTGAACTTTCCATTTCGATGTGATGATGAGAAAAGTTGATTCTTATTAAATTCTTCCATATCCCACATTCAGTTATTTGATAAATGCAGGCCATGTGTATTCACATACTTCTTAGGCACACACACATATAAAGTCAGTTATATATTTTAATATATTTTAAATGATAGTACTTTAAAATATTGAAAATGTTTAATTAAAAATAGTCTGGAATATAGAAGCCATGATCACAGAACAGAGCAAATAGAAGGCCAGAAATGAAAAACCACTTGGAGTAAAATTGTCTGAAGTGGGGAGGGTTTGGTATGCTCGTTTCGCTACCAAATAATTACTGGGTGTTTCTACACTTTTGTTTTTAGTCCATTCTAACTCCCAGATTGTGGGGAGCCATTTTGCCTGCTTATATGAAAGTCTGCTGTCAGGCACAGTCAAATCAGGCCAGGTTCTACTGGAAGATTTGCTGCCCTGCTGACACATGGAACAATAAGAGGAGATATAATTGAAACTCAAGGTGAGGGACTGAATGTTTTGTTAATCTTGGAGGAAGAGGGAGAAATAGAGATGGGTATAGATATCAAATGTATGTCAGCCACTGTCACTGCTAGCTTGTGACTTTGTTTCCCACAATGCTTTAAAGTATATAAAGTCTATGATAATTGAACTTGGAGCTGCTGCAGTATTCACTGGAGATCCCTCTTTATTTCTGACCTTTGATTCTGAATCTTCTTTTCCATCTTTCCTCTAATCACCCTCACTCTCCCCTCAGAGGACTGTTCGACCTTAATAAAGACCAGATAAACACAGAGACCTGGTGCTTTTATTAACAAACTGTAAGTTTGAACTGAGTGGGTTCTGAGCTGTTCTAACCTTCTGAACTATTTACCTTCCAGCCACAGGCCCATTCTTACTTGCAGTTTTAATCTCAACCTGGTTTGCTTTGCTCAGTATGTGTCCTGACAAATCTTCTGGCAACCTGCTCATCACAATTCCTCTTGGACCCTCTAACTCATGGCCAGCCCTCCTCTTCCTTCTGCTCTTCTTCCTTCTCCTCATCCTTCTGTTCCTCCTCTCCTCTTCTGTCTGTCTTTTCTGTCTCTCTGGTCTCTCGTCTTTCTCTGTTTCTCTCTGTGTGTCTCTCTCTCTGTGTCTGTGTATGTCTGTCTCTCTGTCTCTCTGTCTCTCTGTCTCTCTCTGTCTCTCTCTCTCTGTCTCTCTCTCTGGAACCCTCTGACTAGAACCAGAAGTCCCACCTTCTTCTTTTTTGATTATTTAATTAGTTGATCAGATTTTTATTGAACCCTCAAAAGGTGGTGGAGAAGAATATTTACAAAACAGATACAAGTGATGCTTCATAAAAATAATAACGTCTGCCTGTACTCAATTTTCTGCCAGTATAGAAATCAGCATTTGAATAATACAAAGGTAATCTTTCCATAGTGTACAAAGTCATCACTTCAACAACCACTAAACAGTATACTTGGTTGAGAAGATGGTACTTATCTTGATTTTGGACTTTGAACATAGACACAAGTATCCAGATTTCACTGAGATCATATCAGAGCATTGCTACATGAACTAATTTTCTCATCCCCATGGAAACTCTTTTGCCTCAGAGCAACCAGTTGGAAAACTGATAGTGGAAAATATGTACCAAAGAATACAGATCGAGCCATCTTTTGTATGTAATGCAAATAATGACCTGATGCCTCGAGCAAGAGGAGGAGCAGTAAGTCAATAGATTCTAACATCAACTTCATATTCATGTCTCTGAGGAAGTTTAATAAAATTAGAAATAACTACTACCTCCTCTGTAAGTTTGATTTCATTTGTTGTAAGGAAGTTCTGAGCCTTTGTAATCTTGTCAGCTCTACATAGAGTGCTGTGGTGCATATTGCGGCCCAAATTATCATTGTGAAAAATCCAAAAGCAATTCTAATGGCAATGGAGGGACATGAAGTGTGCTAATTTATACACCAAAAACTCGGCGTAGAATGTATGATTTCACCAACAGGCTCAATGTAATTTACCACAGAAATACAATTTCTGAAAGACTGAAGGAAGAGAAGGATAAATATTATTTCCAACTTATTCTTTCTTGGATCACACCTTTTGAGAATGTTTTTTATTGTTTATTTGTTTGGGAATGGATGTCTGTGAACACATGTGTGGGACGATGCACGAGCACATGTGTGTATGGATAGTTGTGTATGTGTGTATGTGCATACACTAATGCGTTGAGGTCTGAGTTGATGTTCAATTGCTTCCTCTATTGCTCTCTACCTTATACATTTGCTCAAAGAAGTGCTTGTATGTAGTCTTAGGCTTTCTGTTTGTGTTGAGACACCTCAACTGTGGCAACTCTTTTTTTTCTTTTTTCTTTTTTTTTTTTTGCTGCTTAATCAATCTGTTTATTGTCTTTATGAAAAAAATCTTCATAGAAAATTGATTTAGCTTTCAGCAGCCCGTTCCTGAGCTCTGAGGAAGCTTGCCTTCTTTTAAGCAACCCGGTCTTTCTTCTGGGCAAGAGACATTTTAGGACGATTCCACCTCTTCTTCTTCACTTCTCTCTTGGGCTTCTTCTCATAAACTGGATTCTCTCGGATAGCAGCATGAGCTTTCTTATACATCTCCTCCATCATGTCTGGAGTTACGTTGTTCTTGATGTACTGCGAGAACTGTTTCATATACGCATCTTCATCTTCCTCCATTAGGTAGCGCAGGTAATCTGCCACATTCTGACCCATGATGTGTTTCGGATGTACCTCTGCCATGGAACTCCTTGCTTTCAGAGTCATAACCAGGGAATCGTTTGGTACTATGAGGAGTAGACAAGCCTCCATCCACAGCTCCCTTCAGGGCCCCGAAAACTTTATTGCCAGTTGTAGTTCGGGCAAGATCTGCATTCAAATAGCAAGTGAAGGCACCAGGCTGACCGTCAATGCTTTCCACATTGTATTCATTTCCATTCACCTCCACCTGGCCTTCATAGATCTTGTCCATGCCAAACCTATTCAGAAGCCTGCGAGCCAACAGCAGGCCAGTGCAATAGGCTGCAGCATAATTTGTCAGGCCAACTTTCACACTGTATTTTGGAAGTTCATGTGCATATGCTGCGCAGACGATCATATCCCCTTCTATAAGGGCATATGCAATCTGGCAGATGGTATCTCTGTTAGTTACGTGAACTATCATCCTATATTTGAGTGTGTTGTATTTATTCTTGTCCTGGATCACCAATCGTTTCCGTGCATAGTAGTCAGTTTTACCCTCTCATCGCCTTCTAAATCTCACTTGATATCTTTAAATTAGGCCTTATTCTTGACAACTTTCACGAACCCCATCCTGCGGAATAGAGACCCACAACCGCGGCTCCACGCAGACCTGCTGAGTAGGCCGAGCTAGGGGGAAAAGATCCAACTGTGGCAACTCTTAAAGGAAAACATTTCATTGGGGCTGGCTTATAGTTTTAAGACTCGGTTCATTATCACTCGGGTGGGACATTAATTTCTGATGCTCCTGACTCCAAATCAAAGTGCTGGTATTACAGATATCCACCCTGTTCCTGGTTTATACAGCACTGCAGATTGATCCTGGGGGCTCGTGGTGTGCTAGTCATGCATTTACCAACTTAACATCATCTCTTGCCCCTTATTTTTTCCTTAAACTAACTTTAAGTTGAGCTATCTCCTTCAAATTCTCAAAAAGTTTGCCTTTAACTTATATGTATATTATGTGCTTGGCATTTTTAATCTCTTTTTTCTAATTGTAAATGGAAAGTGGAAGGGTGCCATATTCTATATCTCTATTTGGTATGTCTGCCATTACTAGTATGATTCAGAACAGCAAGAGAAATACCTATTATATTACATTGAATGCGTAGCTTTTGGCTAACTATTCTTCATGGGCTTAGGAACTGGTCCCACTCTTTGATTTTCTTTAAGAACCAACCTTAGCAGTTTTCAAAGTGTATGCTCCCACTTAATTATCTTGAATGAATAAGTGAGATTTGTGCCAGTGCAAATTGGCTATTGATATAGAATAGTCATCCTCAGCACTTTGAACTCACTTTCCCAAGATTCTCAGCACTGGTTGTTCCCTGTTTGTTTTCCTGTTTGTTTTGTGAATCCAGATCTGTTGAGAACTCTGTTAATTTCTTTCCTTACTATATGGTTTTGTCCTATAATATACAATGTAATGAGTTACCAGCTAACACCAAGTTCCTGGCTTTGTAGGATACAAATGTCTAAACCCTTTATTACCAGAGTATATTTGTCCTCATGTAATATTTATAGTTTTTATGTATTTCATAAGAAAATTAGAAATCATAGAATTCAGTAAATTGGTTAAAATTCCCTTAGTAAAAGAAGTACATGGATGTCTGTAGGTCACTATTCTGTGCTTAATTTGGTATTGCACCAAATTAGAGATCTTAGAGATCTCTAGAAGGTTTCTACATACTCTAATAACTACTACTTTTGTCTCATAATATATCAAGATTTCAGAATGCTGACTTCCATTGTGCACAATGTGAATTATCTAGAGGTTAACATGATGCAAGTGTCCAGTAAGATGAACAAATCATTATTAGGACAGAGATGGATTTCAAATATACTTGCTGCTTTCCTCATAATTTTTGCATCCTCATAACTCACAAATTACTTTTCTGAGTTAAGGCCATGGTAGACTTTTTTGTTGAATATTACATATTCTTTTAGGAATTGTGCAAAATCAGTGGTAGCCAGTTATCTTGTAAATTTAAATTTTAATCAATTTCTTATACATCAAGAAATATCCAATAGATAGCACTTCTTCACTGCCCAGTGAAATATCTAATATCTGGATTTATGCACCATGTGTCTTGAGTCTGAAGCTGCACATTACTGGTTTATATTTAATTTGCTTTACTCTATGTGGGCAACAAATTTCCATTCTCTGCAGAGAATGTTAATGTCTGCAGCAGAATACAAGTGTGAGGATATAGATTTTGTCAAGCAGAGATATTGATAGCTTAGTTATATTCCTGATTCAGCAAATACTGTGGCTCTGTGTGCCTCTGTATCAGAGTAGGAAAGCCAAAATCACATTGGAGAATGCACTGGATCTATAAGCTAATCTAAGTGCCAGTAGATGGTTGAAGACTTGGGCTGATACATGACCTCTCAGCTTCTTTTACATTCAATTTTGAGTGATGCTTTTCCATAAACCAAAACTTAGTGATTTGAGAAATGGTACTTTTAGAAAAAAATAGATGAAATAACTTCATATAACCTATAGAAAAAAGTTGAAACTTCACTCTTTTTAATCAATACCTTATCTTGGACTTACCCTGAGCCTTGCTTGCAAAACACACACACACACACACACACACACACACACACACAGAGAGAGAGAGAGAGAGAGAGAGAGAGAGAGAGACAGACAGACAGACAGACAGACACAGACACACACACACACACACACACACACACACACACACACAAACATATATTTTAGACAAACCTCATCCTTCCTTGGCTTTATTCCATATATTTGTCATGAACACAAATTAGAGGACTCTTCTTACTGCTCACATACTGATCCTCAGCTTTGATTTTATCATATAGGTGCAGTATGTTTCTCACACATTTCCCAGTATATGTCTTATACACTTGAATACCTAAAATTAACTTGTACACTTGGATAAATCTACATGGGCTGTGAAATGGAGAGATTGTACTAAACTTATTTCTCATTTCTCATCAACTACAGAGCTTTGAAAATAATACAAATGCTCTTTGAGGTAACCATTTTTATGAATAATGGAATTAAATTGCAATCATTAAACTAATCATTGTCACATAATGAATCAGTGTTAAAAATGTTTACTTATAACTTCACAGGTATTGCTGATAAATATTGTGCATTTGTCATTGTCATTCATTGTCAGCCATGTGCTTCTAAAGTTCTTGAAGATATATTTGTTTGTTTGTTTGTTTGTTTGTTTTAGAAAAACAGTATACAAGTGTTTGTTTCAAGTATCTCCGTGTATGAGCATTTGGCAGTCTTGAAAAAGTTAAGATGGCAGCCAATCTTTGTGTATTCCTTGACCAAGTGTTAAGCTAGTGCATGAGAAGGGAACATACAGGAATAAGAGAAGCATGAAAGTACATAGTGATGGATATCAAGCAGAAGACATCAAATTAAATAAATTCTGGAGGGAGCCATCTTTCCTGTTTCATGAATAGTTTCATGTATATGGAATGCTGCAAATGAATTCTAGTAGAAATTATTTGGTGTTAGGCAACCATTCATAGGAGACACTGCCCTATAACTTCTTGTCTTTCGCTATTTTCTAAAGCTGTTACAAAACACTTGATTTTTTGCTGCTGTTTTTGAAATAGCCCATATTTTATAGCTTAAGCTGGTTTCAGACTTGTGGTTGTCCTAATTCAGCCTCCTAAGTACTGAGACTGCATACATATAGCATCATACTCATTTTAATGGTGTTCCTGTTGTCTGCCCAATTTTTGATAAAGACTCCACTGATTAATCATCTCTTGGTTTTCTTGGACTGATCCTGACCACTGAGATGAGATATGTCCAAGTTTGTCTAATCTAATGCCATGTTAGAAGTGGGGAAGGCAAGTGGTGGATGTCATGGTCTCAATGCCAGGTAAGAGGTGTGAAAGGCTCTTAAGTGGGGCTTAGAAGGAATCTGTTTCCAGGTATAAACCTGTCTGCTCTGTGAATAATGTCCTCAGAATCACCAAGATACTCCTCAGGTTATCCTATTAGGAGTTGTAGTTCTTTAGAATGTCAAGAGACAAATTATCAAACCATACAAAGAAGCTATAAATTACAGTCAACAAGAAAAACAAACTACTAAAACACCTAGTTTGAAAAATAAATACTTATCAGTGTTACTTTTGATGGATTTGATTGGGAATTCTTCTAGAAAGATCAAAAGTGTGGCTGAGAAAGACTTAGAACAGCCATGGTTCTGGTTTTGAAGGGAGGTTAGCAATTGAAATACAATCTAGATAGTTTTGACACATACATCAATTCAGGATAATAATCATGATTGAAAGCTTAAGATCATGACTGTCAAGCTGTCTTAATTTTTCTCTTGGGAACATTTAAATCTGTGTTCAGGTTAAGGAATGACATAAGTTTTCCATAATCTACATTGATTCACAGAAATATTTTCTAAATAAAGTACAAACATACTTTTTTATAGGTGTACTTCTTAAATGGTCAATTCACAGGTTAATTAGAATTAGACCTCTAAATATTCGTAATCTTAGCAAAGTCTAGCGAAAGAGAAATCTTAGATCATATTTGTAAATAATGAAATATGTCAAAGCAAACAGTTTCAAAATTACTGCAAAAGAGAACTAAATCCAAATCACATTCATAACTGAACAAACCATATTAAGATCCTCAGGTCATGTAGCCAAACCTTTAAGGAGCTAAGATGCAAGACTAAGTGAAGACCATAGCTTGACCTTTTAACATGGCAATGTTTCCATAAGGCACACATTTTACTATGAACTCACAAGTGCTTTCATTTTCTGGATCTGGTCAAGATAAGAGCCCAGAATGACTCTTTTTGTTTTTATATTCTTTCAGAAGAAGCAACAACAGAACAGGCTTTGGGTTTCTCTGGAAAATAATACATGCATGTGTGTGTGTGTGTGTGTGTGTGTGTGTGTGTGTGTGCGTGCATGTGTGTGTGCAAATGTGTAAGTACATATGTTTATATATACAAGTATACTATTTCTGTGTAATATTTTTCACAGTACCTAAGTTGCTGAAGTACTTTAGATGTGCACGTTAGTTGGGATAACAGTCAGGTGCCCTGTCATCATCACTCTGCAATTTCTCCTGTTTGAACACAACTCTGGTAAATGTTGTTTGTTATAAACAGTTTCTCTAGGTGTAGTGCTGCCCATCTGCAGTTTCACCTGCGTTGATGACTGGAAAGAGTTTGAGGCAGAAATCCCTCTGAATAATATTTGTGCTCTACAGGTCTTAAGTAAGCTTCCTCAGTTGGTGATATGTTATGTGTTGACACATGCATGCCATTATACTGGAAAGGAAATACGGTCCAGAGATCAATGACAGCTTTATGTTTGAAAGGCTTAAAAATTTCTACTCACCTGTTTCTCAGTTACAGCTCAGTGGACTGTTTTATCATTCCATTGAGTTTTAAGTGTAGTAAGGACAGTTGGATTTGTAAGCAACTGGAAAAAAATGATAGATATGAAAACTTCTCAACCTATAGCTACAATCTAAAGTGAGGGTAGTAATGAGGACTGGTAACTTGCTCCCGTAACCTACCTGGTTTGTCTAACACCAAGTAACATCACATTATAATGTTTCCCAATATTTTAGAAGAAAATCTACTAGTGTTTAAATTTTTATTTTTATTTTTTGCTATGAATACATGTATCTTTGTACATATGAGTGTAGGCCATGTTTTCTACTCTGAACTTTCTTGTCTCAGCCTTCACCTGTATTTATTGGTGGTGGCTTCCCTCCTCCTCTTTCTCCTCCTCTTTCTCCTCCTCCTCCTCCTCCTCCTCCTCCTCCTCCTCCTCCTCCTCCTCCTCCTCTTCCTCCTCCTCCTACTCCTTCATCTTCATCATCGTTGCTTTATTTTATTGGTTTTAAGAAGGTTTTAAAAAATTATTAATAATGTTATTCATCTTCCACCTCTCATTTGCTGTATCTGGGTTGAAAATGGGTGGAGAGAAATGTCTATGTCAGATATAATTAAAAACAGTCCAGTGAACCTTCTTAAGTATGTGCTTCTCACTGCAAAATCATACAAACACTACTTTACACAATTTCTTCTTATACATTTTATAATTTTATAATTGTAGCTTGTGAAGTTGTTTATTTTGTTTTTAGAATTTCAACTCTGGGGTACAGGCTCTCAAAAGTAAATATTGGGGAGTTAAAAGTTTGTAGCCAAGAGTCAAGTTTGCATAAGGGCTGGCCATCTTGACCAGAGGGAAGGGCTTGAACTGAAAATCTAAACTGTGGGTTTCTGGAGCATAGACATAGTGAGAATGAGGGCTGTTTACACAGTCTACAAGATAAACTACCTAATGAAACAGCTCAATGACATATGTCAAACAAGTTAGAATTTGGCAGAGAAAAAAGTGGGGAGTGAAACTATCTGTACCCCTATTAAAGCCTCCTCCCACAACCTTGCCCTAATCTCTTTACCCTTTTCATCTGAGAGGGTGGAACTCTCTGGGTATCCCCTACTCTTGCAATTCAAGCATCTGCTAGACAAGGCAGCCCAGCTAGAAGAACATATCCCATAGACAGTCAACATTAGCTAGCTTTCTTTAACAGTCCCTAACCACCTTCCAACAGATTGTGTTGTCCACAGTGGGCTCAGTTCTCCTGACCAATTGATAATCAAGACCAACTCTCTCAGACATGCCAATAGACTAATCTGGTACAGACATTTAATTTTTATATCATATAATGAATATCTTAAGTATGTCACAGTATTAAAATTTCTATGTATGTATTCTTGCTATTACTATTAATAATATTTTTAATTAATGTTTAAGATAGCCTAAGCTGGCCTTGCACTCACAATGTAGCTAAGAATAGCTTTGAACTACCTACTTATTCTCCCAGTTCTAAATCCCAAATACCAACTATTAATGGAAATATAATGAAAATATAATGAAGACTGGAGATATTCATATTATAACCCCCATAACAATTCCCTCTGGGAGGAAAAGCCTATCATGTCTTTGCCTTAGAGAGGAGAAGCCAGGCAGTCAGCTATCTTAAATATTTTAGTAAAAAGTATATTGATCTACTGAGAGTTCCTTTCCACTGTCTGTCTGACTGTCACTATCTACCTGACTTAGTCCTCTAGATTACACTGGTTTTTAGTAAATTTGAAGGTATACAAGTTATTAATTTTCTTGATTTTTCTGAAAACAGAGTAGAAAACTAAGTTGTCATTGTAGTGAACAAGTTAGGTATTTGTCGTATTGTTAAGCTTTGGTTTGTCTACTGTCAACCCAAAAGTTGTTTACTTTCCACTGACATTTTGTTTTGTAGTTCTGTGTCTGTTACCAGAAGTCATTGAATTTCACATTCCTAGTGGGCATATAGGATTTTCATTCTAAATTTTTGTATGATATAATAGTTACCATCAAATCAGATTGTTATACATGTTGTCGAATGGTCCCTTAGAATGAATTTCCCTAAGTACAGTTGTGTGAACACTGTCAGATCTTTTGGTAAGTATTTCTAAATTGAACAAAAACAAGAGTCTGACAGGGAACATGTCTGTCAGCTATGATTGAAAGTACTAATTTCTCCTCACCTTCTACATGGCCAATTAAATTTTTTTAAGTCCTTTTCAAATTCAATATGCAAAAATTTGGTTTGCATTCATGTTTGAATTGCAGTTTTTGATTGCCAGTGAGTTTGAATATTTATGCCTATGTTCATTTGCCATTTGTATTTATTTTAGTAAATGGCCTATTGTGGGCTGTTAATAATTCTAGTGTGTTTTTCTCTTCTGATTAGTGATTTTGATACTTATAAATACCTCATCATCTTATATATTTGCAGCCTTTTTTCACTTTAAATTTGTCTATGTTAGCTTATTTAAAGCATTAATTTATTTCACATGCATGTGTGTGGGTGCATGTGCATGTATGCATCACAGAGTTGGTATGGAAGAAAGAGGACAATTTGCATATCCTTCTACACTGTGAGTGCTTGGTATTGTATTTAAAGTGTGATACTTGGTAGCAAGTACCTTTCCACATAGAGTCATCTCACCAGCTCTAGTCTAACTTTCGATGCACAGATTTTTTAATAATTCTAATGGAAATGTGTAACAATAATATTTTAATAGTTTTCATTTTTCTCTAAAGTTTAATGTGCTTATGGTACAGGACAAACGAAAATGTGCTTGTCCTTTGAGTTGTTGTTTTGAGATAGGATATAATGCAGTCAGGTTGCCCTCAAACGCACACTGTAGCTAAGCATGATCTAAACTTCTTGATTCTCCAGCTTCTACCTCCCAGGAGCTGGGGTTACAGGCATACATCAGTACACACAGCCTGGTACTTTTACTTCTTCAGAAATTAAAAGAGCTATCTTATACAACTCCTTGATAACTATTTTCTTGTTTTCTATATGATATCAGTTACTTGGTAACTGTATTATATTTTTATTTTAACAAAATTTTACACTTAATAAAGTCATATTCTAAAATAATTAAAGTAATTCTTTTACTGAATTATATAAAAGTTATTGACTTTAAAATATATGTTTTCAAAATTATCATTCTAATTACCTAGCAATTTATATGATTTCATTGATTAATTGCCAATTAATAATATTCTAGCTATTATAATTTCTTTATAAAATTAATGTTGAGTCACAGGCATTTTAAAAATATTTAATTTTTACTTTCTTTGTTTCATAATTACTTTCCTAAATTATGACACATGATTAAACTTTCGCTGTATTTACTTTTTATTGCTGTTATTACTATTATTTTCATTATTATTACTATCATCATTATCATTGTCATTGCTGTTTGAGGCAGAATCTCTTATAGCCCAAGATGACCTTAAACAACTGAAGATAACCTTGAACTCTTGATGCTAATGGCTTTTTCTCCCAAGTACTGGGGTAGAAATGTAGATCTTACAACTTTTGAAGAGTGGTGCTATTCATAACTATAATTCTGGCTCATTGGTGCTCTGTGATATCCCAGAGTAAGTTATTATGTTTCTCTCCAATCAAACCTATTAGGCCAAACCTCCCACACAGGTATTAGATGCTCCTAGAACTGCGTTTATTTCTGAGTTGAACTAGTATAATTTCCCTATTAACAGCTCACAGAATGCCTTGAGATACGTATGCAATATGTTGGCAATTAAATTTAAACTGACAATATAAATACTTTTCAGTCAGGAAGATTTATTATTTAATATGTGGTTACTTGTAATTTGTATAATCTCTCTTATCTTTTAACCAAATATTTATTAATTAAACAATAAGACACAAATACAGGAAAAAGGACACAGTAAAATTCTACTATAATAGTTTACATGAAATAATTAATTGCTACAGTAATTTAACAGGTCTAAAAACACTTTGCATGATATTTTATTTAATCTACACCAAAATATAATACAATAAAAATGAAAGAAGATGCTACATTTATATCTACCTCTATTTCTACCACATATACTTTGAACACTATGTTAAAATAAAATATGAAACAATTCTTGAAATAATATTTCTCAGACAGCTGACATGCTAGTAAAAGAAAATAGAATTCACTACTTTAAGTCTCTATTTTTTAACCTGACCAACATAATTTCCTCTGTTTGCAGTGACAAATATGTGAATGTAATAGGAATTTCTCACTATTAATATTTATTCTGAGCACTCCCCTGATAGTCAATAAAGAGCTTTAGCATTGAGAACTATTTTTTCTAAACATTTCTAGCATAAAGTAGCTTAATTGCTTTCATTAAAACTCCATCACCGGACAGCTTTTCAGTGTCTCACACATTTATGCATTAAAGCCTTTTAAACACATAAAATTAAATTTCTATTATACTTAAGTGTAATTATGTTCCAAATAATGACTACTAAACACTCAGTATGGCTTGATGGGCATAAGATTTCCTGAAAGGTTCTCATAGCAGGAGACAGTCAGAGCCAGGCTTGGAAAATTTTGTTTATTTTGCTTGTTTGTTTTCTGAGGTTTCTTAATGGTTCTTTCTTGTAATAGTTTTATTTTAAAACCTTCTTTGTCTTTGTAATCCCAGACAGGCAATAGTTCACTATATTTGTAAAATTAGCAGTAGCTTCTTATCTCCTTTCAAATGTAGATCTCCCTGGGATTGGGATTTGATCTCTCTTTGTTATGATATGATAAGATAAACAGTTTCCTCAGACAAGAATTTGGAAGACTTTGTGCTGTCACCATGTCAATGAAACTATGAATTCAGGGACATTAGCAGTCATCTTATTCAACTGCCTTTATTCAACGCCTGCTCAATTTAGAATAGAGTGTTAAAAGGTTATAGTGGGTGTCCACAAATGGAATGTAAAGGTCATGGACCATCATTCTTTCTTCTAGGACCTTGCCCTTCTCTTCTGAAAGCCCATCAAGAAGCACTCATGCAGTAGATCTATAACATTTGTCTGTGACATAACATAAAGTGACTTAATACATGTCTTTCAAAAAAGGTTACTATGTTACTCTTACTCTTTCAATTATGTGCCCTGCCCTAACTTTTCTATTTCACTCTTACACTTATTCTTGACTGGACTCCTTATTGAAAAAAAGAATTCAGTAAGTTTTCATTGCTTTAACAATATTCTTTTATTCCCTCCTTTTTCCCCCTTTTCTCTCTTCCTCCTCATTTAATCCTCCTTTTCATGTGCCCCAATGATATGTAAATATTCATTTCATTTCACATTCCTAAGGAGATTTCTGTGTACCCTTTATTCTCTTACTCTTTAAACTATGTAGTTCTAAGGATTTTTAGCTTGGTTATCATTGATGTAATAGCTAATATCCACATATAAGTAAGTAGATACCCATACTTGTCTTTCTGGGTCTGTGATACTTCACTTAGGATGAATTTTTTTCAGGTCCAACCATTTACCCAGTTTAATGATTTCAAATTTTAACAGCTCACTATACATTGTGTAAGTGCATCACATTTTCTTTATTCGTTCTTCTGCTGATAAACATCTAAGTTGTTCCCAATTTCTCGCTATTTCTGAGTAGAGCTGTAGCAGGAATGGTGGGCCGCCTCATGTAAACGCTGGGGACCACACAGCCACAAAAGCATCTCCTGCAGGAGGACCTAACTGAGGACTGTCTGTGACACCAGCATTCCTGCAGGATTACCTAAATGGAGACTGCCAGAGAGACCAAGGATTGATAGTGCAAACAATGTCAGCCCATCAGGAACTGCAGTTTAAAAAAGATGCTTTCTTGGGACCAGTGGGGACATCATTGGAGGGTATTAAAGAAGTTTACAGCAGTGTTTAGATGAGCTTGCTGCAGCGTTTCTCGCCTGATCCTGTGTCATTGACTCTGCACCAACTCACCTCTAACTCCCAAGGGCAGATAGGGTGAGGTGGAGAGCTATCTAGGGCACAGGCAACATAGAACAACAACAAACATGGCTGAGCGAATGTCTTTATGGTAAGATAAAGTACCTTTCTTATGCCCAAGAGTGTGGTATAGCTGAATCTTGAGGTAGATCAATCCCCATCTTTCTGAGGAATCACCACACTGATTTCCACAGTGGCTGCACAATGTTGCACACCAACAAGTAATGCATGAATGTTTCTATTATTCCACATACGCACTAACATGAGCTATCATGTATTTTATTGATCTTAACAATTCTGAAAGTTGTTAGATGAACTCTCAAAGCAGTTTTAGTTTGGATTTCCCTGGTGGCTAAGAATGTTGAGTATCTCTTTAAATGTTTCTCAGTCATGTGAGCTTCATCTGTTGAGAAGCCTTTGTTCAAATCAGTTGCCCATTGAGTTACTTGTTTTCTTCATATCTACTTGCTGGAATATGGTCCAAGAATGAGTCCTGTGAGGATAAATCTGAGTGCTTGTGAGAAAACTGAAAGAAAACAGGACAAGAATCTTGTGACCTAAGTTTCTTCAAATAACTGTTTTTGGAATGTGTTTTCATGCTCCTCCCAGGTATAATAGATTTAATTAAATATCTGTATGCCACTAGGAAAAATATGTTTTGCCACATGTGATTAATCCTTGTATATATACACTACTTAGATTACTCTTCTGAAACCTCAACTAAATTGTTTGATGTCTGTCCATTAAAGTGGGCTATTGCATGAGACTTTAGCTTGCCTCAATCAATGGCTCCATTCTCCCAAAGAAGGTCCCACCACCTCTAGAGCATTGATATATAGTATATTTTTTATGTTCTTTACATATTATAGATTTTAGCTCTCTATCAGTTGTGGAGTTGGTAAAAATCTTTCTCCATTCTATAGGCTCTCACTTAGTCAGAATGATGCTGTTCTTTTCCATTCATAAGATTTTCAGTTTCAGGAAGTCACTTTTATTCTGATATTAGTGCCTGTGCTAACTGCTAACAGTGTTCTGTTCAGAAAGTATTTTCATGTGCAAATGAATTTAAAAATATTTCCCATATTCTCTTCTATCAAGTTTAGGTTATTCAGGTTTTGTATTGAGGTATTTGATCCACTTGGAGTGAGTTTTGTGGAGGGTGATAAATATGGATCTATTTGCATTCTTCTACATGAAAATATCTATTTTACCAGGACCATTTGTTGAACATGCTGCCTTTGTTCTATTGTGTGTTTCTGGATCCTTTACGAAAAACCAGTTGTCCATCAGTATATGGATCTACATCTGGGTTTTTAATTGGATTCCAGTGATGAATTTATAGGTTTTTTTGTCAATGCCATGCTACTTATAATGATACTCTTTCAGTTATTTCACTAATTAGGATTATTTTAGCTATCCTGGGTTTTGTTTCCATATGAACCTGAAAATTGTCCTTTCAAGATCTGTCAAGATTTGTGTGGGAATACTGATGTGGAATTCATGGAACTAAAGGCTTGTTTTTGGTAAGATGGTAATTTTTACTATGTTAATTCTACCAATCCATGAGCATGGGAGATCTTTCTATCTTCTGGTTTTTCTTTAATTTTTTTCTTCAAATACTTAAAATTTAAAACAAAGAAATCTTTCAATTGCTTGGTTAGAATGATCTCCAAGATATTTTGTATTATTTGAGGATATTACAAAAGATATTGCTTATATATGTGTGCTTTGACATAGAAAACATTCATGTTATAGTTGCTGTAATTTATGTCATGTAAAAATATCGTATAACCATACTACAATTCACAGACCCAGAGAAGCTAGTAACACGGAGAGCTAAGAAGGACTGATGGATCTCCCTGGGAAGGGGAAATAAAATAGACACCAAGAACAGAGTGTTGGAGGGGGCAGGTGGAGATGGGATCAAAAGGAATCAGATTGGGAAAGGATGGAGAAAGGTAGTCCTGGGAAAGAGAACTGGAATTGGAGGTGGAGGAATCTGTCTCATAACCATGGGAAGTTGCAGTTTCAGTAATTAATGGCAATTTAATGTCAACTAAAGAAACATCTTGAAATATATTTATTATTTAAACATCTTCAAGCATAGGAAATCATAAAAGCTAGTCTTGCATTAGAACATTTTATTGTTTCAAAGCAAAAGCACAGAGATATAAACATACTTATGGGTATAGAAACTTGGCAATTTGGTAGAAGAAACTTAAGTGAAATGGTAACTTCTTTTGTTAACATTTTATCTTGAAAGTCTGAAGTTTTAAAAACTATTCTTAACCACAGAACAAGTATACCAAAGATCTTCCACCATTCAATTCTACTTGCTAAACTAAGAAAATAAATCAATGCTGTCACAACGCCATAAAATTTTGTAGAATAAAATTCAGTATTATAATTTCTATTTTGTTATGCTCTTTACCTCACATTCTTTTTTTGCCTCTAAGTGTATAGTTGTGCAATAACCAGGAGCATGAAAGAAATGATTCATTGTCACTTATGCCTAAAATACACCATTGAGCCCTTTTAATTTCATACTTTGCTTGTTTGATACAATATTCTAGTCTCATAGAGAACGTGATTTTCCATGTTTCAGTGGGTTTCTTTAGTGAAAACCTTGTCATGTAGCTCATACTCAAGGTAAGTTTCAAGTTTGCAGCTTCTAGAGTACTAAGATTTTATAGGCAGTTACCACCACGGTCAGCTTATTGTGATATTTAAGCATTTGTGTGTATGTGTGCATGTACATGTGAATTTGTGTGAATATGAGTACATAAAAATTCAATGTCTCAAAAATGTTAACATATTCAGCAATAGAATATTACCAGGTAGTTGTGGTGAGCAGCCAATGGCAACAGCAGTAGTCTGTATTGATTTGGGGAATCCTGAGGCCTCCCTGACTAATAATTTGCAGGAGGCATCCCATACATTGTACCATAATTTTCATTTTATAACCCTTGTTATTTGGAAATAACAGTGCTCACCCTTGCAGGGTAATTCTTAATTAACTTGTTTTTAAGTTGTATTCAAAGTTATATTTCAAAGTTTCCTTGGATATCAGATCCACTATCCCTTCCCACCATCCCTTCTTCATTAGATAATCCCAGTGTTCTCACCTTCTCTTTTTGTCACACATGCTCTATTATCTTCCAATGATTTTTAAAATGTGGATTGTGTAATAGTAGGAATTTATATCACTTCCTTTAGGTTAGCCCTCCCTTTACTTCTAATTACTCTTACTCTTAAGTCTTAGGCCTCTCTCTTTAAAGCTTTCTACTCCCAGGATTCTATCTCTCCACTTTCCTTTCACCTAAATCTATTGCCTACTGTTTCTTTGTATCATCCCTGATAGACTCCTTTCTAGTTTCTTAGCTTGTATTTATACTCCAAATTAAACAATTGAAGAATAAACTTCAAGCTAGGATCACCATAGGAGAGAACATGTGGCATTTGTCTTGAGCAAGTTACATTACTCAATATAATATTCTGCAATTTTTCCCGTTATTTGCAAACTACATGATTTTATTTTTCTTAATAGCTGAATAATATTTCATCATCTATACATACCACATTTTTATCCATTCTGTGCGTCAATATCTATGTTGATTCCACTTCCCAGCTATTGTTACCAGAGACACAAAGAACTTGGATGTGCAAATGTCTCTGTAGCAGATATGAACTTCATTGGCTGTACGGCCCGGAGTATCATACGGATAGTATTTCATGTTCTAGTTTCTGTAGCTATCTCTAGACTCATTTCCAAAGTTGTTCTACTTATTTCCACTCCCATCAAAGTATTGCCCTTCCCCCACATCTACTCCAGACTTTCCTGTCATGTATATTCTTGGATGATGACCTTTCTGACTGTGGAGATGAGATGTGGATTCTAACTTAATTTCAATTTGCAATCCTTTAATAGCTGAGGACATTGAGAACATCTTAAATGTATTTCCTAGTCTTTTCATTATTGTGATACACACACACACACACACACACACACACACACACACACACACATACACACACACCTTGACTGAAGGACACAAAGAATTGAGTCTCAAAACCATTGTAAACCTTTGCTATTTTCGGCTTAGTTTTCTTAAGTGCCTGAAGGTACTGTGCAGGGTACTTAGAGAAAAAGACACCAGTAGCTCTTCCCAGCTTCCTACCACGCTGCAATACCAGTCTGTCCGGGACAAAGTATCTACTGGTAAAATACTGGCACAGCTGTCGTGGAATTGCTACCTACTTTCTGATTGGATTTCAGAGGTCTACTCTGTCGAAAGAAATCTCATGCCTGGTAATATAACCCTACGATTATACGTGGGATGATCATAGACCCTAGGACAGAACCTGTTATTGTTTTGCCAAATAATCATACTGTCAAAATGTTTTCTAATTCTTTGTTTTTAAAACCATAGGTCATGTTTATACCCAAGCACTCATCCTTGGTTAGAAAATTTCTTTTGTAGTAGGCAATAGTCATCAGAGAGCTCTATATTTGGGCAAAGTGCTGAAAACAAAAGAATTACTACTCATTCCAAATAGGACGTCTTTATTAATCTGATTATGAACAAAGCTCAGGGAACATTATGGAAGATGATTCTACTATCAGGATATGGCATAGCTATTGTACTCATTAATTCATAGCAGCCATGCTTACCTGCACAAGAATTCAAGAAGATCAAACCAACTGAAATTCCAGGATATATGGGGTACATTGTCTCTCAGCCATAACCCTTGTTGAAAAGCTATTGGTACTGGATAGCTGCCCAGTGAGGGAAAGTCTCTCTTTCTTTGTAAGTATGTAAGCACTGGCAGTTTTCAAATGTGCCAATTGAGTGCCCCAACACTCATATATATGCATGCACCAATATCTAGACTTAATGCTTATCAAAGAAGAAAAGATGGATTTAAGAGAATAGAATGTTGTAGGAGATCTGAAGAGAGTATGAGGGAGATAAAGGTAGTAAGTATCATATTTCATTTTATGCAGAAAATTCTCAAAAACAAATTACTTTAAACACAGTAATGTATTAAAAAATGAAACAAATCAAGAAAAATTAAAATATGAATAATAGTAGGTACAAAATGTATGTATACACATAATTTTGATCCCTTGGCAAAACTATGTTAGGTGCTTATGAAACAGGTGCTTATATGAAAAAGAAAACAATTCTTACAGAAGTGATGGATATAATAAATCCTAATAAAGGAAGAAATTTAAGTGGAAATGAAAGTACGCTTGAATTTGCTTAACAGTAGGCTGCTGATTCCTGCACAGGGGAATTGAACTGAATGTGCTCATTAGCTTGCTAGCAATACATTTAGAAAGAGACTCAAGTGTGCTACCCACCAGGTCATAAGGAATTTCTTCAAAACATACACCCACAGATTAAATAAAACAACAGGAAAAATCAAGCATTTACTATAGCGACATCAATTTACACCCTGTTTATTTAGCAAGCATTGCAATTTTCCAATAAACCATAGTAAAACCAGGAAAGTCAAGGATCTATATATAAATGTGAAGCCTTTATCTTTTCTAAATTTGATAGATATATTTTGGTAGTACCTACATTATTTATTTTGCATATGGGGTAAACTTCATGCATGTGTCATAGCACATGAAGAGCAGAGGCAAAGATGAGTTGGATCTTTCTCTCAACCACGTATGTTGCAGGAATTGAACTCGGGGCCTCAGGTGTGGTGGTAAGCACCATTACTAGCTGAGCCACCTCACTGGCTAGAGTTTTATTTAAGCAATAAAAAGTATAGTACAGATAGATTTTGATCACAACTTCAGGAACTTGATTCACAGGAAGATTCTGTCATAAACACTGCTATACTTACCAAAATTAGGCCTTAAAAATCCCATTTTAGAAGATAATTGTTTGAATCGAGCTTAATTGTTATGGATGTTATCAAGAGTTTAACATGCATGTGAAGTAGAATTTTTCCTGAAGTAGTTAGTGAAAGAGAAGATAAGTCAACTTTTTTTACTCTTTGAAGGAAAAATACATGACCTAATACGAAAAAGAACAAAAGAGGAATAGAAAAATATTTCAGTCATAAAGAACACTTCTGGTACCACCCTCAATTAGAATTTGGATCAGTGGCCACACCACAAGTCGATTTTCTATTCATGCTTCTAATCACAGTACTAAGAGAGGCAGAGAGAGGAGGATCCTGAGGTTTACTGACTTGCAGCCTACCGAAAAATCAGCAAACTTCAGGTTGAAGAAGCGATACTGCCTCGAAGGGGAAAACAAAAACAAAAACAAACACACTAGAAAGCAATAGTTCTATCTAGCCTCTATGTGCACACAGATGCAGGGAACACACACACACACACACACACACACACAGTCAATATGAAAGATCTTTTTAAAGAAATGTATCATTTGATGTGACATGATTCACTCTTCACTGAAACCATTTTATCTTTAGGTGGATAAATCTGGTTGAATCTTATTACTTCAATTTTCACTTGTTAGATATCATATTTTTGTTCATCCAGTTGAGAACAAGCTGAGACAACCATTCAAGATTTTCACTATTACTATTTCAAAATGCTATCTGCAGCTCAAATGTCCACATGCTACAATTTTCCCTTTAGAAGATATTCTGTTGTCTAACCTAAAGATTTTTTAAAATTATATTGTATATATTTTATATTCTGATAGTGTTCTGTGAGTTAGTGTGTCTTTTCCACAGGGGATGGAAAGAAGAGGCTTCATCCTTAGGTAAGCCAGAAAACTCTGGTGAAAAGACACAAGCATGCTACCCTCAGGGCAAACCCACAGCCCTCGCAAACCTCGACTCTTGTTGAGAATTATGGTGAGACAAAAATTGACACTTTGTCACTGTATATTCTGAAAGAGTTCCAGCTGGGGCTGTTTTCAAAGGGAATGTGTTATTTGTAAGAGATATGCTGTACACCAGAGAACAGAGAACATTCAGTAGTCCAGGACCATAAATTGAACCTGTCACAAATCCAGGGTTAGAAACAGCTCTGAAATGCAGGAGTGGCCAGTGAAAAGTTTGACGCTGACAAATGAATGTTCAGGTTTCAGAAAGATCAGCTGAGGCAGTGAAAAGCATAATCTTAATATAAAAAGAGCTCATCAATTGACAGTAACTGGAGTTCGACATCACTGAACCTAGAGTCAGAAAGTAGATGTCCCAATAGATCTATCTGCATGCCATGCACTGCAGAAGAGCTGGAGAATAACAGCCCGTTAACCCTGCAGCTTTGAAGAAAGCTTCCTGATCACTACATATATGTACTTTGTTAAGTTTTATTTTGCTATATTGCATTAAAAATCTATATTTTGATTACTGTCATACAAACATTTGATTTTGTCCATACTTTATCTTATTTACTTTCCTATTTCTGTAATAAGACAACATGATCAAGAGAAGTAGCGGAAAATGAATAGTTATTTGTCTCTTATAGTATCAGAGGGTTAGAATATATGACAGTCATGGCACGGAGTATGGCAGTAGGTAGGCAGGCATGGAGGCTAAGCAGTAGAGGACAATAAGCATCCACAGACAGAGAGAGCTAAAGGGAATGAGTGATGTGAGTCTTGAAACCTCAAAGCCTTCTGCCATGCATGCACATTCTCCAACAGGGCCACACCTCCCAAACAATTTGACCAACTCGGGATCAGGTATTCAAATATATCAGCTCCTTGGAGATTGTTCGTATCCAAACCACCACACAGTTTTTTCCTCTGCACTTGGAGAGGGATCTTTTTCTCTCTATCTTTCTTTTACTTTTTCTTAATTTTTAAAGTGATCTTTATTTTCCTCTCTATTAAATTTTTAGTAGTTTTTAACTTTATCTTACTAATTTTGTTTTTTAAGTTTTGATTTTGTGGCAGAGGGGTGTGTGTGTGTGTGTCTGTGTGTGTGTGTGTATGCATGCACACACCTGTGTGACAGTGTGAATAAGTAGTGTGTACATATGTGTGTGTGTGTGATGTATGCTTACTTCTCTGGTGTGTGGGCTGAGTGTGGACTGTGAGGGTGTGTGTGTGAGTATTATGTGTGTGTCAACATCAGGAATGTTCTTTGATCACTCTTCAGCTTAGCTTTTGAGAGCGAATCTCATATTGAGTCAAAAGAAAAGCATTTCTACTAGATTATCCAGCCAACGAGCCTCTTGGACACCTGTTCCCCTCATAGTACAGTTTCAACGAGTATGGAGTACTATGACTTGCTTTATCATAGGTTCTATGCATTCAAACTCAAATCTTTAAGTTTCCCCACTGAGCCTCCTCCCCAGCAAAGTTTTTTTAATGTCATTTTATCCTTTCATTATATTTATCTACGAGTTTCATGTTTACTTCAGCATAGTCCACAACAGCTAAAAACTAGAACCAGCTCAGATGTCCATCAGCAAATAAGTGGATAAAGAAAGTATGATCTGTATATAGAATGAGGCTATTTTTCAGAAATAAAGGAAATGAAATCATCTAGCATTTGCCAGAAAACAGATGGGATTGAAATGTGCATTGATTAGATAGAGCTAGAGAGATAGAGATAGAGATAGAGATAGAGATAGAGATAGAGATAGAGATAGAGATAGAGATGATAGAGATAGAGCTAGAGCTAGAGATAGACATAGACATAGACATAGACATAGACATAGACATAGACATAGATGATATAGAATCAATTCTTCATGTTTGCTTTATTATGGTCTAACTAGATTTAAGGTTTTGTAGTCGGTGTGGATATACACTTGTGTGTATGTATGTGTGAATTTATTATAATGATAATAAATAAAAATAAAGGTGGATGAAGAATAGAGGAAGGAATATAAAGGGAAGGGAGAAGATTAAAATAAAGGACAAAGAAATGTGTATATTATGAGCAGAAGTGAGAAGTGTTTGTGGGAAAGAAAGGAGACCAGAGAGAGTTGGACAGGGAGATTGCCGAGGGCACTGGGGACTGGGCTGGATAAAGACAATGTGTATAATAATAAGACAGAGATGTAAGGAAATGCTGTAAGGAAATCCCTCCTTGTATGCTAACTTTAAAATTTAATTTTAAAAAGGAAAATATATTTTTATTGGAAGCAGGAATATAACAAAGAATTTCTTTAATAGATTCTTTTGTTATTAAATTATTATTCCACAATAAGTTACAATGACTAGTAATACAAAGAAAGAATATCCTTTATTAATATATGTTAATTAGCTGTTCCTCAAATAAGTTTTTTTCATTTGCACACTAAATGTGTGAAACGGTACCACTTTCCCTAATATTCGAAGTTATTATTTTGGTGGTATGCTTGGTTTTTATCAGTAAATTAATATTTTACTATAGAATTTTAAGTTGAATACCTTTCATAGTTTTATTATTGTAATTAATATAAAATTACATTAATTTTTACAAGCAATGAATTTCATTATGGCATATTCATATATTTCTAAAATGTGATTTGCTTGTATTTAACCCAATGTTTTCTACAACCAACTCCAGCTAGTTCTTTACTCCTCATATATTATTTCTTCTATATTCATTTTCTTTATTAAAAATTTACTTTCTACACTTGAAACTGCAATATGTTAATTGACTCTTTAAGTCTTCTTTATTTGGATTATCATGAGAACTCTATTCCATCAATTTTCATGCTGGTGACATGATTCTATTCTCTATTGCTGACTAGTATTTCATCATATATTCAAGTATATGTGAGTGTGACATTTTCTTTATTCCATTACATTGCTACTGTGAGTAGCTCTGTAACTGATGTGTATGTGTACCTTTGTGTGTGTGTGTGTGTATGTTTATGTACCTGTGAGTGTTGTCTGTGTGTATAAATTGTGTGCACATGTGTGTATGTATGCCTGTGGTGTGTGGAGTGTGTGAGCTATGTGTATTTGGAGAAGGGAAGGATGGGAAGATGTGATCTTTTATCATGATCTCTACTGTATGTGAACTTTGATGGTTTATAATGTTTTCCCAGGAGTCACATATGGTAGTTCCATGTTTACTATTTTTGAGGAAGTTCAGTACTGATTTCCATAGTGGATGGAATACCTTATATATCCACTAACACTATATAGGTCCCAGTGCCATCTTCACTAGCAACTTGATACTGTTGTTTTATCAATGATAGATGTTTTAAGAGAGATGAACAGCAATTTCAATTTTTATTAGTTTTTATTTATAGTTATATTGTGGCTAAAGATATTGAATTATTTTCATATACTGATTGACCATTTGTATTTCTTTTGAAAAGTAACTGTTCACTTCATCTGTTCATTGGGTTTTTTTTTGTTTGTTTGTTTTGATGATTTAAAAATCATTTTTAAGCTTCTGGCTAAACATAGTGGGGCATGTGTCCTTGTTATATGTTGGAGCATCTTTTGGGTATATACCCAGGAGTAGTGTAGCTGGGTCTTCAGATAGAACAATTTTCAATTTTCTGAGGAACCACCAGACTCATTTCCAGAGTGGTTTTACTAGCTAGCAATCTCACCAGCAATGGAGGAGTGTTCCTCTTTCTCCACATCATTGCCAGCATCTGTTGTCACCTGAGTTTTTGATCTTAGCCTTTCTGACTGAAGTAAGGTGGAATCTCAGGGTTGGATACATAGCAGAGGATTGCCTTATTAGGCATCACTGGAAGGGGATCCCCTTGGTCCTGTGAAGGCTCTATGACATAGGGTAGGGGAATGCTAGGGCACTGAGGCAGGAGTGGGTAGGTGAGGGAGCAGCCTTATAGAGGTGTGTGGAAGGGGGAAGGGATAGGAGGCTTGTGGAGGGGAAACTTGGAAGAGGGATAACATTTAAATTTTAAGTAAATAAAATATCCAACAAAAAATAAAAAAATCATTTTTTTAATTGGTTCATATAGATATCAATCTTGGGTTGGATAACTAGCTAATAGATTTTATCCTATTCTGTGGGCTGTCTCTGTTCTGGTGACTGTATCCTTTGCAGTTCAGAAGCTTTTTCATATCAAAAAAAATCACATCATCTCAACTTTGGTGACTTTGATATGGTTTCCTGTGGTGTGTTGAGTTCTCTTCAGATAGCCATTGTCTATGATTGTCTTGCAATCTGTTTTCTATGTTTTTGTATATTAGTCAGATGCTTCACTTCTTCACCAGATTTTGTATAGGGTGAGAAAGAACGAGAAAGAGTTAAAGAGAGAGAGAGAGAGAGAGAGAGAGAGAATGAGAAAGAGAGAGAGCTTTTATCAGTCTTTACATGCAGATAATCAAATAATAGCCTTCTATGAAAGAGATGCTTTTCCTAAAATGTGTTACCATCAGGCACTGTGCTACATCTACCTTCATAATTTTCACATAATTGTATTAACCTATTGTAAGACATTGTTTATACATCAATTTTAGCATTTTTCTTGTTAGATAAAAAATTTCATATGATTTTAATATTATATTGAATTTGTGAATCCATTTTTGTAATATGGCTATTATATCAATATTAAGTATGCCAGTCTGTTAGCACTGGAATTTTTTCTTATAGAATCTTTCACTTGTTTCTTCAGTAGTTTGTAGGCTTCATTGTGTGGGCCTTTAATCAACTTGGTGTGTTGAAGCTTAGGCATTGTGAGGGCGTGTTTGTTTTCTGTTTTGTTTTTTTGACACTATTGTGAATAGGGTTATTATTCTGATGTTTTCTAGTTTCTCTATTATTGGCATGTATTGCTGTTTAATGTTTATTTGTATCCTGCTACTTTGATGAAAGTGTTTATCAGTGTTATCTGAAGGATTCTTTCAGGTTTTGAAGTATAGCTTCATACTATCAGCAACCAAGAATAATTTGATTTCTTTTTTTCCTATTTTTATATTTATGCCTCCCCATCCCAATAACTATCTTAGTTTCCATAGCACTTCTCGGGCTGCACTGAGTGATAGTGGTGAGAGTAAGCATTTTGTGTCCTTTGATTTTAAAGAAAATACATATAACTTTTCTTCCTACATATAATGTTGACTGTAGAGTGTGAAATATAACCTTTACCTACATCAAAGTACTTTTTTGCTTAGTTTTACTGTAGATTTTTGTCAGTAAGGAAAGTTGATATCAGAGGCCATTTCTAATAGCTACTGAAATCACATGTGAGTTTTGTTCCTCATTTTGTCTATATGTCAATATTACACTTATTGAATTGTGTATGTTTAACCATTCTCACCTCCCTAAAATCAAATCATCTTGATGGTAACAAGTGGGTTTTGTTTGTTTGATTGATTTGCTGTGTTGGAGTTTGAGCTCAGAGGCTTACATGTATTAAGCAAACACTATCAGTGAGCCACAGCCCAATCCTACTATTTATGATACTTTTAAATAAATTCTATGTTGTATCCTTATCTTATTCTGCTTGTTCTGTGTTAATGGAATTCTGGGTTCATGGAATGAATTGTGGACATAGAGCCAAAGCCATTAGTCCCTAACACAAAATACAGGTGACCAGGAAACAGGCAGGGCAAAGTTCAAGAAACAAACTCAAACTAACATCTAAACATTTGTAGATATGATATCAAGGCAGATATCTGTAAACGTTATCATAGAAGCTTACTTATAAGAGTTTCAGTTTCTCCATGGGGTAATTACAGGGCCAGTAGCTTCCTGCTTAACTCAAAAAACTTTCAGTCACAATCTTCCTTAGCTCATGGAACTCACTGCCTTAGTACCTCACATGTCTAGCAGTGACACTTTCTTTCCCCACATGGCCATCACCCTCTCAGACACTATGGCAACATTTCTTTAACCTTACTAACTTGTAATTGTTCTATATTCAAGTCCGCAGAGTAGCCCAGCTACAGATAGTAGGCTACCTTTCCAGATGACAGGTGGCTATAGCCATTTGAAATACAACATATTATGTCATGGAATCCTTTTCCAATGGTACTCTACAGTATAGGAGTCACAGCTACACCCAAATCCTTGCACTGCTCCTATAAATGCTTATGAGTGCCTCAGATACAATATTGTCAGCAGGGCTAACTATCCTACCTTATGTTTGTGGCTTCTGCTCCTTTGGCCCTGGGGACTCAGGGTTATCCTTGGGGTTTCCTTCTTTCTTCTGTCTTACCTTTCCAATCTTCCATGGATTCTAACTGTTCTGTCATCTCATTCTTGATTCCCAATTCTTCACCTCTCTTGTCCTCCTTAGCATATCCACATTTCTTTGATCCCTCAATTCTTATAACTTTAACTTACACTCTTTCTATGAGTTTTGTTTCCACATTTAACTTTCATATATTTGTCTATTGTTAATAAACTAGGACACACTCTATCTTTTGATATCTTTCTCTACTTTTTCCTTAAGATACATAAATTCTGTGTACATGTCTATATATGAACATGCATTTATGCAATCAAGAACAAAAAGAATACTTATATAACTTCTTAAGTTATTTATATTCTGATCTTTATTGTGGTAAAGAAATTGGTATGTCTACTATGTCAGCAAGATTTTAAATAAAATCATCCACACAAGAAGTGCTCAGAACACTCAAAGACTCATTTATTTTGTGTCTTGATTTATTCTATTTGCAAAAATAGAGAAAGTAATATGTAAGATTGTCAGATTCAAAGAGTTAAATACCAAAAAAAATCACGGATATAATAAAATCTGAATCTTTGTTGTATTTACCAGTAAGAATAAAAGATAATTAGCCAAGGTTATAGAAGAGAAAATTAAGAAGAAAATGCATTTTCAGGCCTTGAAAAGCTGAAGTGGAATTTCATGAGTTCAGTGGTAGCCTAAGTAACATACCAGGACATTGTGTCAGAGCCAAAAAAATACCCATGGGCAAGATAACAAGACAGAAATATACGGACTCTTAAATAGAGGGTCACTAAAAAAGCATCATTTTCTCTTGAGTTATGCAACCTTATTTAAGCTATTGTAATGCCCACCAAGCAATTAGAATCTATTTAAGTTTCTACACTTTACAAATATATCAGATAAATATTTTAATGATTACAGAACACTACATTTTGGGGGAAGAATCCAACTGAAAAAGTAGATAAAATTATATACAAATAGTGTATATATACTTACATACACACATGTATATATAACTATATATATTCATATATTATACAAAATATATACCCATACATACATACATGCATATATACACACATTTATGTACACATACATATACATACATATTCAGATAGATGATAGATAGATAGATAGATAGATAGATAGATAGATAGATAGATGTCGGGCACTGCTCGCGCCTAGGGATCGTAGACCAGCGATGTGCGCAACAAGACCTGGAAGAGCGGCTGACAGAACCGCCGCAGGGTACCTGGGTCTGCGGCGGCTGGCGTCTGCTCCAGGCCAGTCCCGCGCGGGTGGGCGGACAGACTCTGGGGTCAGGGGCATGGAAGGAGCCGGCTGAGCTGGCCCAGGGCCTTCGGCAGCCGGCGGAGCGGGGCTCATGCTCCACAGCAGCCTCTGGTCAGCCCGAGAACCCCAGAGGCGGGGGGGGGGGGTGGCGGCATCGGCGATGAAAGAGAGCGCAACTGTGAACCAGGGCACAGCACGAGTACGCCTTCCAGTCACACAGAGCAGGACCTCCGTCCCAGTCTCCAAAAGCGAGAGAGTGTTATCAGGTCTTTTAGTTCTCTCCTTCTGGGAGTAGCTCGTCAGAGCCCACGGAAGAAAAGTGTTTCAGCTCTCTCAGTTCGCTCTTCCAGCTGAGAAGAGAGGAGGGAAGAGAGTTGTCCTTTGAAATGCATGACTGGCGAGGGATCATGAAAGCACTCCGACAGCAGGAGACCTTGCACCACACAGCAGTAGTAATTTACTTTTAGCTCTGGGGCTATATATATACAGTTTTGAGGGAAAGAACAGGTAACCCCTATTGGTTTGGCTTGAGGGTTTGGGGATGCCTTATTTGTATGGAGGTGTTATCCTACGTGATAAGGGCCACAGGTCTCTTTGTGGGAAGCGGAAGCTAAGAGGGCCATATGGCCTGGGAATCTGAAGCAACCTCTCGTCCTGCTGACCCTTTTCAGGCCGAGGTCTCCAGGGCTTCAAAGATTTCTACCAAGCTTTCTGGCTTTCTCATAGCCTACTGCCCCACAATTCCTCCCTTTTCTTTTATAAAGGAGAGACGTCATCAGAGTAAGTGTCCCCTTCATAGCCTACTGCCCTAGAGATAGAGATATAGATATGTGCAAAGTGAGAAGAGAAAAACATTATAAGAGAAATTCTACAAGTTTTCTAAAATCAATGATTGACAGTAAGTTAGAAAAACCAGATATTTGAGAAATTTCTAACAGAATAAATAAAAATAAAAGGCAAACCAAATGTATTCATATCATCAACAAAACATTAAGAAATCACCTTAAAATTAGACATAGAAGGTAAAAGACAAAAGTGTGTTCCACAAAAGTGGTATTGTGTACTACTTGGACTCTTGTACAATTTTTTTTCTGGAAGATTTATGGATCTGCCTTAATAGTTACAATACAAAGCAAGTGCTAATAAAGGCATATTATTCAATTGAGCTGAAATATACCTTTGTATTTAGAAACAGTCTCAAAATGTAGTCTAAAATGGGTCTGTTGGGTGTCTCTGGAAACAGTAACTACATTTTTTCTATCTTTTTTTTAATATTAAAAATAGAGTCTTCTTTCATACAATATGTCTCAACAACAGTTTCCTATTCCTCCACTCTTTCCAGTTCGTGCTACAATTTCCCTCTCCCTCACATCCACTTCCTCTCCATTTCCTCTTCAGAAAAGAGCAGGTTTTCAGAAGCCAAACATAATAAAACAAGATACAATGAGACAAGGCAAAAGCACTAATATCGAGGCTGGACAAAGTAACCCAATAAGAGGAAAATAGCCTCTGGAGCATACATAAGAATCAGACACATCCTCACTCCCACTGTTAGGAGTCTCACAAAAACATCAACCTAACAGTCATAACATATATGTAGAAGAACTGATGTAGATTAATATGGGTCCTGTGTATGCCATGTCACTCTGTGAAGCCATGTGAAGCCTGCTTAATTAATCTGGTGGGCCATGTTCTTCTGGTTTTCTTCATCCTCTCTGACTTCTACAATTTTTCCTTCACCTCTTTTGTGGGATTTCCCAAGCTCTGAGGGAAAGGACCTAAGAAACCTACAATATAGACTCTCTCTCCATACTATGTCTAACTGTGGATCTCTGCACCCAGTCATACTGTCAGAGGAAACCTCTCTGATGACAACCAGACAAGGCACTGATCTGAGTATAGCAGAATATTATTAGGAATCATTTTATTATTTGTTTGTTTGTTGGTTTGTTTGACCTGTTTTGTATGGTTCTACCTTAGTTTTCTGGGCTAGCCAGTCTGTAGTTCCTGAACATTCAGGTAGAAGAGGGCATGGGCTCCCCCTCATAGAGTGGGTTCAAGTTAAACAAAACATTTAATGATTACTCCCACAAGTTCTGTGCTACTATTGCCCCAGAATATATTTCAGGCAAGATAGATTGTAGGTCAACAGTATTGTGGTTGGGTTGATGCCCAAGCTTCTCTTTCCATAGCTTTCTGACTCCAAAGCATCTAGAGCATAGGGTGAAGGCTCCATGTATGCAAAAGATTTACCTTTCCACATCAATGAGCTGTGTAGATGTTGCCCTTGGCAATGAGGTTCCACTGTCAGTTTTCAGAGAGTAACTATTTGTCCTAGCATCAGCCTGGGTTAAATATCTTTGCAGGATTCTCTTGGCAACAGCTCAATGGAAAGCAGTTCAATCCACCTTTGGAAGCTTTGCCTGTCTACAAAATATGGATGGTTCAAACTTCACATCCTCCATTACCAGGAAACCTCACTAGGACCACCTTCTTAGATGACAGGAAGTTTCCACTGAACTACATTTCCACATCACCACCAAGAGCCCTCCAACTCCAGTTTCCTATTTCTGTACTCTATCCATCCATTTATATCTACAGCTGTATCCCCCCATCATTCTTTTCCTCTCCACACTCACAGTTCATCTAAAAAAATTATTGTTTTTCCCCTTCCAAGGGAGATCTATATGATGCCTGCAGCCCGGTCACCAAGAGCTAAATATCTCTAGGCCTACAATTATAACATTATTGTAGTATACACTAAGTTATCACTTAGAAAACAGCTAATATATACTTATAAGTCAATAGATACCATCTTGTCTTAATAGGTCTGGGTTACCTCACTCAGGATGATTTTTTTTCTAGTTGTATCCATCATTTTCTTTTGTCTGTTTGTTTTTGTTTTGTTTTTAAAATTTTTAAATGTATTTACATTTTGGATGACATCCTCTTTCCCCATTTCCCCTCCTAGAAACTACAATCCCATCCCCCTTCCTCCTTTTTGCTTTCATACCATTTTAATTACTTGCAAGTATAAAGGTCAGTTCTAGGTTGAGAAACTAGCAATACAATAAATGCAAATAGTCAAGGTACAAGCAAGGCAATAAACAAAATTCCATGAACACTCCCATGATCACAGTTTCTAAGGGCTTATCAGGATGACCAAAATATCTGAGCCTACTTCTCTGTACTAGCCCAAAGTCATTTTCATGTCTGAAGCTTACTTTCTTGTTCTAAGATTTATATTCTTACCTGAAATTACTTCTTTGTTCTAGTCCAATGTCAGATTCCTGCTTGAAGCCTACTTCATTGTCCTTGGCCAATGTCATATTCCTGCCAAGCAGCCCATTTCCTTGTCCTTGGCCCACGTCAGATCCTTGCCAAGCAGCCACAAAGGCTCTCTGCCTCTCCCCCTTTTTTATTTCATAAACAAGACTGAGCCTGTCTTAGATTGTTCTGACAAGAATGCCTTCCTTATCATCATGGAATACTCATTATCAAAGACAATGCACTTATCTCTTAGGTTGGTAAGGCTCTGTGCAGAATCTTACCAGTTCTTGGCTTGCCAGCCTGTTAGTTTAATAACTCTTGTCTAGGGTCCATTTTCAGGCTCAAGCCATGTACTTTGGCTGCCAACGTGCTAATGTTGTTCAAGCAAGCTTTAACATGATGGGCAAGAATAAAAGTATTCCCAGGACAAAAAGGGCTAGCTTGATCAAGCTCTATATACCATTCTTGGTGCTTGAACAAAATAGAAATACTAATGTCCACTTGTCACCTTGGACAGCAGTGAGGAGAAGCTGCTGGAAGGCTGCTGACCCCTGCTCTGGTGGACAGTGTGAGAGGCAGTGTGACGAGGTTATGGATACCGGCACCTGAACCAGGTGCCCTTGGACAGTGTGCTGGCCCTTGACGTGTGAAGTTACAGGTCTTGGCCCAGGCCATCAGTCTGAAACAAGCGCCAAGAAGTGTCCAAGGGTAGTGCTGTATCTCTCATATGTCTGATGACTAAGCCAAGTTCCCAGTGATTTGAATGTTTCTTTGAAAATGAGGTTTTTAGGCCTCACTTTTAACTTGACATTGGTATCCTGCAATAAAGTCAACTTTGACTCTCAAAAAAAAAAAAGAAAGAAAGAAAGAAATACTGATGTCAGGCCATGGATAATTTTATCAGCATTATCTGCAGAATCAAAGCTCAGCAGAGCAGCATTCTTTAAATTCATAATCTCACTATGCAACGATAAAACATCCAGAGAGGTGTTAGAATTATGCCAAATATCCTGCAAGTGTCTTTAAACATTTTCCTAATTATAATGACTGCTCCTGTAAGTTTTAGAACTAACATGAATCCAATGGTATTTGACATATAACTCGAGTTGGCTTCTTTCTCTTAAACTTGACCCTCCTTCCAGTAACTTGAATAGGATAAAGAACATCAATCCATTGTTCCAAATGCCTATCTAAATCCTCTTGTATATCAATACATTAGTAACATTTTTTGCTAAATGATTAACAAAAGTAGCTGTGTTAACTTCTTGTGTCAAAGCAGTTGCAGAAGCATTAGTGCTAGCAATTCATGTAATTAAAGCTGTTATACAAGCAATAATCAAGCCCACTACCCTCTTAATTCTGCTTAAGCCTGACTCACTTTTTCCAGTACTTGCAAACTTTTTTCTGAATACCAAGGTTCTGTGATAGTCAGGGTAATAAAACAAAAGGTGGTTGATAGACCTCAATAACAGACATTTCTGGTTGCATCCATAATTTTCAATAATCATCTCTTGCTCTATTATACAAGAAGAGAAAAATTCTAAATATTTTCTTCAAATGCAATACCTTGACCCAAATAATATAGCAATGAAAATATACAGAAGTCAACCTACTATAGGATACATTTTATCTCATAAAGAGTACCTGCTTAAATGCTCTCAGTTATCCAACATCCCATGTAGAAACACAGCTGAGCATGAGGATCCATATGTTCTTTCTTAAGAATGTCATCATAAGGTCTATGAGTGAGAACAAAGTGCATATTTTGGTAAGTAAACTTTTAAAGATATAATTTGAAATAACTAGTGCTCTTATTTGGCAAATGAAGACTTTATCCAAGTATTGTAGTTGGTAAAGTAAATAAAAATTAGAAACATATTTTTTAAGCTAATATTGGCAATGGACATACGGTTTACTAAAACTATAAACATCATCCCACAATAGTGATTAATCAGTTTGATAAGGGTTGAAAAGTTAAAGAAAAAAGTAACAATCAATCGATTAATATTCTGTTGGATATTGAAAGATGTCTTAATTTCTAGTCCAGTCTTTAGCAAGCACAATTGACAGTACAAGCTCAAATGTTGGCCATTTTCAGAGGACTATAAATATGCAGATCATAAGGGAATGAGCAGTATACACGTGTTGCCTGACCTTATGGACCCATTATGCTACATGAGAGAGAGAACAATCTGATAATATATGTGTCATTAAAATACAGTGGAAGAAAGCTAGTGTGAAAGGAATCAATAATCATATGGGATGATTCAGCTTGCTTTTCAGAAAAAGAAATTGAATACATAGTGAGAAATGGAAGGTGGAGCAAACAAACTACTGTTATGAGTCAAGATGTCTAGGATCTGCACATGAGGGAGAATATGTGTTTATACTTTTTTTATTCTAAGCTTGTATGACCTTAAAAGTATATAATAGTATTTTTCTCTTCAACTTTCTCATGTACTTTTCAGTTTTGGTGATGTTTAAGTATATAAACATATATTTGACAGTAAATTTGTAATGTCTGATATGAAGATCCACAGCATCAGAATGGCTATTCAAACTCTATAGAATTTCACTGAGGTGTACAGATTGTGGATCAGGTTAAATTTAGTGGGTGGTTTTTTTTGATTTGTGAGTTCTTTATGATAAAGTTTTTTTTTTCCTTTTTTATAGTTTTTTATTTAAAGATTTAATTATTTTCAAATAAAAATTTTAAGGGTTTTTAATTTGAAACTTTAAAAGCAAGAAAAGATTCACTACAAAGTGTCAGGTTTATAAGGATGTGGTTAGGAACAGTATTACGAGGATAATCTTAATTTGTTATATATTGATTCTTAAATAATTTAATTTTGAAGCTAGTGTGAGTTTCAGTTACTAACCAAGCTCAGATATTTTGTTAAAAATGATATGCTATAGGCAATATTTAGATATTTGGATTAAACATTCCTCTCTTATACAGATTCTTCAATTCTAATAAAATCCACCTGCCCCTAAAAAAATGAAAGAGTAAGCTGGGCTTTGCTTAGGGCTCTCAGTGGTGATACAAAACAGTAGAAAACAACATATGCATGCCAGCTGGTGAAGAAACTGTCCCACCAGAAATGACTCCAAGAACACAATAGAGCCTGGAATGGGAAATAATAATCACAGTAGTTAGTGAAGCAGTAAAATTACACGGTCAAATTTAGAAGAGCAAGCAAGAAAGCTCAGTGAAGGCAAGCAATTGCCACAAAACCTGACCATCTAAGTTTCAGTCCCAGCTGCCTTGTAAAGGTAGAAGGAGAAAGGTGACTCCTCAGTGTCACCCACTGACTTCCTCTTGAACACACACACACACACACACACACACAGAAAGAGAGAGACAGACACACAGACACACACATACATAGACACACAGAGAGAGTCAGATAGACACATACACAGACACACACACACATATAGATACACAGAAAGTAAGAGAAAGAGACAGACACACAGACACATACACACATATATACACAGACACACACACACATACACAAACACAGAGACACACAGACACATAAATACACAAACACACACAGAGACTGACACACACAGAGACACACAGAAAGAAAGACAGACAGATACATATAGAGACATACACATACAGAGAGAGAGAGAGAGAGAGAGAGAGAGAGAGAGAGAGAGAGAGAGAGAGGAGAGAGAGAGAGAGATTTCCTACAATGAATATCTGCTTTGTTGTTTTTATCATGAGCTTGTTGTGATCGCTAACAGAGAAAGCTCTGTTTTGATATTCGTATTTTGATAATGTGTCCCTTTTAACTACAGGCCTACAAAATTCAATGGGATTAACACAATTCTAAGGATGGGCTAAGCTTTGCTGCTATTCATAGAATTCATGACTCTCAGTTCTGTCTCTTTAAATGATAGGCCTGAACCTTGAACGAGGAGAGAGTCTCTATTTATTATATATAGGTGATGCATGAACCACCATTTTCAGGGTGCTTATGTCCATTTAACCATGCATCATCCATTTAGTGCTCACAAAGCATTCTGGCAAATGAGGCAGATAAAGTGTCAATGAGTGGCTTTTGCTAAGCACTGATATGATTAAGATTTAAAAGCTCGGGCTGGAGAGATGGCTCAGTAGTTAAGAGCACTGACTGCACTTCCAGAGGTCCTGAGTTCAAATCCCAGCAACCACATGGTGGCTCACAACCATCTGTAATATCTGTAATGAGATCTGATGCCCTCTTCTGGTGTGTCTGGAGACAGCTACAGTGTATTCATATATAATAAATAAATAAATCTTTAAAAAAAAAAAAAAAAAGATTTAAAAGCTCCATGCAGTATAAGGGTGGTAGACAGACTCTATGTACTGGTGGGATGAGAGCTGGCAAAGGTGCAATAAAAGCACCTAGTGGAGAGTGGGCAATAACAGCAAGGTGGGCAGTTATTACTTTTATAGATGGGTGTTGGTACTAAATTGTTGAAAGGTTAGAGTCTAGATGCTTGAAGGTGCTTTTGAAGCTGGCAAGCTAGCTGGCGAGTTTACAGTGTCTTCTTGTAGGATGCATCTCCTTTGTGAAACCTGCAGGCTTAGAGTCCTGCAGCCTTGTTCCAAATCCAAGGACCATTACCCCTTTTCCCGTAGAAACAAGGTAGTTAGAACCTCCAGTGTTCGGTAGCATCTTATATACAATTTGAAAGACAGTCACTTTATTAGAGAGGTAACCATACATCAAATGAGATTATGTATTAACAAGTACTTTAATATCCATTTATGTCTAATAAACAATAAAAACATTTATGACTCAATAGTAAATACCAGATAATGTACAAGTGCTTCACATATAACAAACACATCCCCAGACTTTGGCAGAAAAAGTTTGAAAATATTTTCTTTTTATGAAAAGTCAAGATATCTGAAATTTTAATTAACTTGTCTGAGACTATATGAGTTGCATGTGGTAGAACCACAGGCAGCTAGTATCCTGCACACTATACATACAGATGAGGTATCAGTGGCTTGAATAGATGAGGGGATTTTTTTTCCTTAAAGTGATTATTTCTATATATATATTTTCAGTATAGCACACCCAAAATTCTGACTAAAGTTAAAGAGCTGCCAACAAAATGAGTGCTTTAGGTTAAGGGTTGCTAAGCTTAGGCAAACAAAACCATCAATGTTTTCTTTGGCTCCTTCTGTCAGCACATAAACTGACAATTCTACTACTACCAAGATTGAAAAAAATAATTTTAGAATCTATGATGGCTTGTATGCATGGATCTGTAAATAAATGAACATATATGCATATATATGTAGTTATACATATTATTTGGATTCATAATCAGTTTCTGTTTCAGTTTTAAATATGATAATTATTCATAGTCAATACCACAGTTGTATATCAATAAATCATGTTCCACTGAACAATTAGTTTAATTTCAAGAAGTTCCTTGTTTTTAATCTAAAGATGAATGTTAACTTATTTGTGTATGGCAAAGCAAAGTTAAAGCTGTGCCTATGACTATCCTATTGTCTTAAAATTATACAGGCTTTCTGACAGTATCTAAAACTGAGCAAACATTGGTAAAAGAGAGAAAGAAAGGTAGCGCTAAACTTTGTAGAAATTCTCATTATATCAAAATATAAATATTGCTAATGAAGAAACCTGTGACAAACCTAGAAGGAAAGAAACATGGGAAACTGTACAGACACTGTGATCTCGTCATTTCCAGCACAGTCAATGTGAGCAGACATACATGAATTGTGTGCATTTTATGTATAAGCCAGACAAAATGATGTGGACACCATTTTTGGATTTTATAATATGCATGATTTTAATAAGTCTATAAACCAGAAGCAAGAAATATTTCTTTTCCTTCATCTCCTGGGTAGCACTAGTAAGGCAAATGCTGATTGAAATAGTAATTTGTACATTCCCATGTCATGTAACTAGCAGATACTATGTCTGCAAGATTCCATAGTGCTTCCTGACCTCTGCATCTGGAAAAAGTGGGCTGCTTGTAAGGAAAAGCCCTCAAAGCTCTCCTACATAATGAGGGAACACAACAGAGGGAGCACATGTCCCCGCTGTCTCCAAGTCTGCTGTACAGAAAGAAGACTCAAGCCAGGTCACAGATAGACCACATGAGAGCCTTAAAGAAACATTCTCAGGTCTTATTTTCCTTTTGAGAAGATTTCTCCAAATTTTTATTTAAGAGTCATTTTTCTATAAGGACACGTGTATATGCTGTCATATGTGGCTAGCTACCCATGGGTAGCCTGAAAGGGTGTTAAATCCTCTAGAGCTGTAGCTATAGGTAAGTTGTAAGCTTCTCAAGAAGATACTGAATGCCGAACTTGGGTCATTTGGAGGAACGGCAATTTAACTGAGCAATTTTTTTGAGCCTCCAAATGTGTATCTCTAAATTAGGTTGTTTCACAAATTTAAGCAGACTTGCAGGCATCGGTAGACTTCTCGACATATTTGACATTATTCTTTTTTCCCAATAAACCTCTTTATGATTCATAGTGATTCTGGGAAAGCATTATTGTTTAGTGATATTACCTTTCTTTGTTGATTCAGGCTGAAAAATCATAAGAGGATATATAAAATAAATAAATCATGAAACATCATGTCCAAATGAGCTTGGCACCACACAGTTGCTGGAAATTTCAAGGCATTTGCAGAGAAAAAGGATGCAAGTTTCAATAAGAGAACAAACCTTGGCTCCTCAATACAAGGGTCATTTCCCCTAGAAATGAAGGCAGCTTCTTACTGTAAACCATGCAGTGTCAATGATTAATGTGAAATGGTGGAGATCAGAAATGGACATAAACCCTACAGGTAAAAAAATATTTTGGGTGCCTCAGAGAGAGGTGGTGCTATCAAGGAAACAACTGCTTGTTTACGCCACCCAAGATTGTAATCTTAGCTGATCTGACATACATTTGAACTACAGCAATGAGAGGCTCTAAGGAGAGAGACTATATGAGGTGTGCCTCAACTCATGACCTACAGAAAACACAGACAATATATATGTGTCATTTTGAATTGGTAAGAGCCCAGCACTGTTGTGCAGCAGTGGATAAGCCTTATAGCAGTGACCTAATGAAGAGTAAGTGGATCCTCAAACTTCTCACAAGTGGAAGTTGATTTCTGCTTGCTCTGACTGTAATTTCAGAAGGAATAACCTCCAGGAAATAAGTTCTTATGCAACAATGAAGCAAATATCTCTTTTGGACTGGTTTAAGCTGGAGGTCTTCTAATGAAATGTACAACTTATTTCTAACATTAGGACATGGAACCTTCACTAGAAGCCTTTCTTTTTACTAATTATTGATTTTACTTATTTGTGCATGGGGGTATGCATGTTTATATGTATATGAGTGTTCAGGGGGGAATAATGGTATTAAATGCCTTGTAGCTAGAGTTACAGGTGTTTCTAGGCTGGTCCTTTAGCAGAAATCTCTTCTTATTTAGTGATTTGAAACCCTAGATTGTTTTTTTTTCAAAAGAAACAAACTGACTAAAAGACTTAAACCATGTTCAAGTGAGATCTATGTAGTAAGAGAGTCCAGGCTGAGATCTCCAGGCAGGTTTCCCAAATCAGAAAGCACAGTAAGGACAATGAGCATCACTGCAGATACGAGTGCATTTTAACCCCAACACAATGGACAGAATATAGTGGAAAGGAAGTTATTTTTGATAGTCACAAGAAAGCCTGGGTGAGAATTGGATAGACTTCACAAAAAAGAAAGGAAAAATCATGAGCCTCACAATTTTGAAATTACAGTATGTGCTTAGCATGTATTGATAAATTCAAAAGTCAAAAATTTGTAGGAAGAAGTTTATGAGCATATATATAGTAACACTTGACAGTGTTTTTCTTTGAAACATAAGTGTATTGTGTTCATTACATTTTACATTTTATCAAATTATAAGATCTATGTACTTAATTTTCTATGTAGATTCTCCAGTTTCCTGAGTGATCTTCTGTTGCATACACTGACATGCACACTCTATGATGCACAATTCCAAGGTTTTGCCAAGACCATACACCATGCATAATTTATCACAGTTTTATTTACCTCCTGTGTCTCTAAAGCAGTGGTTCTCAACCTGAGGGTCACCAATTTTTGACAACCTCTATCTCCAAAAATTATTTACATTGCAATCCATAACAGTAGCAAAATTATAGTTAGGCAGTAACAATAAAATAATTTTATGGTTGGAGATCTCCACAACATGAAGAATTGTGTTCAAGGGTCACAGTATGAGCAAGGTTGAGAATCAATAAAGGGTCCTTTTCTACTCAACTCATTCCGAAAACTTCAAATCTCAGCACTGATCTCTTGCCATGCATACAATTTCTTTTTCCCCTGCATACATAAATGTACCAGTGGAGCTTTATTACCACAGTCTCATGCACTATCTTTATATTCCATTCACGTGCCAAGAATAGAAGGTGCTTCCTTGCTGAGGGTGAATGGTAGTCAACTGTAAAAATGTACTGTAGTTTGTTTAAGTTTGTTTGGGGCATATGGAAAGTTGTTTGCTTTATAATAATCCTTAAAGACTCTAAACAATGCAATTTCACTCCCTAATGTTTACAGAGGTCAGAAATTCAGTATGGGTCTCCCAGGTAATATAGAGTTCAGAGAGAATGCTCTTCCAAAGCCTTCTTTCTTTGGAGAGCACCTTTCACAGCCAATAACAGGGTTTTGTGTTTAGACTGTGTGTGTGTGTGTGTGTGTGTGTGTGTGTGTGTGTATGTGTGTGTATGTGTGTGTGTGTATACTTTTCCACATCTTCCACATCTATCCTTGCCCAGTCTTTCCCTCTCTATATATTTGACTATCGGTCAGCCTTTCTCTCAAATTTTGGTTAAGATTATAGACTAAGTTCATAATACTCCCAATTACTTGACAATAATAATTTTTGGAGAAGATTATACTAGTAATCTTGTTTATCTTACTCCAACCATAACATACATACTGTGTAGTTGTTAACAAACGTTAAGTCAATTATTCAAAATCATAAGGGAAGATAGGCAGACATCTATAATCCCAGCACCCAGAAGGCTGAAGAAGAACCATGTCACATTCAAGGACAGTCTGAGCTACACTGTGAGACTGTGATAAGTAAGTTAGAAAGTAAATAAACAAATAAACAAAAAAATTCACAGAGTAAGTAATAGCACTTAGGAACAGCAGCAATGGACATAGTGGACAGGTCAGGATTTGGCTGTAGTGTTTCCTCGGCAGTAATCTCTATCTCAGACTAGGTTGTGATTGCCAAATTCCCATAAAAATCATACTGTCTAAAATTTTGCATAAATAAATACATTATATAGAAATAGTTAAGACAATCTGTTTGTTGGGCATTTTCTTTTAGAGCCGAAAATTAAAATAAATTTTTACATAAATGTTTCCCTTAAAAGGTCTTATGCAACTATACCTTATGCCTCAAACAGTTCTCATATTGCACAGTGTAAGCCTTGCTCCAGGACATCTTAACAATATTTGGCATCATTATCAGGACCAGTGATCTGTTTATAGACAAGTCACAGTTCTTACAGAAGAATCTACTACCGCACCTCTGATATTAAACCAACTCTTAGTGACCCATTGTTAGACAATAGATTAGTGTATGTCTTAACCATCATGAGAGAAATTCCATTTAGCAGATGGTGATTAATACTGAGCTTTTAGGATAGCATGTGCTCCAGGTGCTCAGGATCCACATCGGGACCAAGCTGCACATATGTTTTAACCTTTAAAATCATCTGCTATTTAATTTGTCCACTTTTTTAAATTCTTCTATTTACTTTTTGCTCTTCGGTATAAATTATCAAACACACTATATGAAACTCTCAACTAATAAAAAGTATTCAAGAAGAAGATACTAATAATGACTACAAATTTAACCATGTCCCACATATACTCTTGTGAAACATGTTGTTTTTAGTATACTTATACATGTTTTATTTCTATTTTTGATTTTCTCCTTGACTTTGATATCAACTAAGAAAGCATTTTATTTTAGATGGGTTTTGTCAACTTGCTTTTCTTTTAATTTTAGTCTGACAAGTCTGAGAATGTGGCAAAGAAAACATAAGGTTGTAAGTTTGTTTAAGACTTACTGGGTAGAGAAATCTATTTAAAGACACAGCTACATATAAGAGGAAAGATCTTAATGGTAAATGAGCCAATGTGTCTAAACAGTCTGACCGGTAATATTTTGATTATCTTTTCTTGCTAGTTTACTTGAGCCATTGGGATTTTAATGTGCTTCAGAAATATGTAGTCTCACTGTGGGATCAACTAAATATCTGTGTGCTCATCATGGGATTAACTAAATCTCATTGCTAAGAGTTTCTCTTCAGTCTACTCTAGTGTCAGGGGAATTCTTATCAAACATACATTTCCAATTACATTACCATCTTCTGAAAATTTAAACTAAAACTTCTTTGACTGTGGTAGCAGGTAACATGAGGGAGTTCTTGAAAACTGCATATTTCACACAAAAGTCTCACAATAGGTATAAATCACAATGTATCTCTTTTCACACTCAGAAAACTTTTGTGTCTTTGTATCTGTTCATAATGCACTGTGACTTTGTAATTGTGTTTGAAGTAAAATAATTAGTCCTTTACTTTCTCTGAAGAATTTCTTGTACACACACACAGAGAGACACACACACACACACACGCACAATATCCAGTGTAATTTGCATTTGTCCAAAGTGTGTGAGTGTGTTTATCTAATTGAAACTTTTAATTTTGTCTTTAGTAAAATATTGACTTTTGTTTTGAAATAGTTCAAACATGCAAGTTAGGACAAAGATTTGTCATATTATCTCCTTTATGAATTATAAATCATATTTATTTTCATTCCATATTTAGGACAATATTTATTAGACATCCATTTATGTTAAAGACTTCATTAACTAATAGGTGTGAGAATAGTATAGTTCTTGTCTCTAGGCATTGCTTATTGGTTATTTGCATATTTTTATCAATTAACCACCTAATGTTTTTTCCCCTTAATGGTAAAATGGTGATAAAAATTACTTTAAGGGTTACTGTAAAGACCACCGAAAGCAATTCAGCAAAGCTTCTAGAACTGTGAAAAATACACATGACACTCAATGTTAATTTTATTGCTCATGCGTGTAGCTAAAATCATTTAAATACCCCTTCAAATGTAAATTTCCTCTACAAAACATTCTGAGGCCAATCACGTTAGTTGTTTTTCTACTGCTGTGATACAAAACAAAATAAAACAAACACCATGGCCAAAGGACCTCATGGAAGAAAAAGTTTATTTAGGCTCAGGTCCCAGATGGATAAGAGTTCACTGTGGCAGGGAGGCACAACAGCAAGTGGCATGAAGTGGAATGGCAAACTGGGAGCTCAGGTCACAAAATGCAAACACCACAGTGAGTCAACTGATACTCTAAGCTCTCAGATCCTACCCTCAGTGGCATACTTCCTTCACAAAGGCCAGACTTCCTATGTCTCTCCAAACAATACCAATAACTGAGGACCAAGTTGTGGAATACAGAAAGACCAAATATCCACCCATGGCACACATTTCACATTTAAATTGCCACAACCATCTAAGCCAACTTTTGCGGAATACTTCTGATTTTTTTCTTTAGTGGATCTAACAAAACCCCCATGTAAAAGTTTAAAATATATGGTTGTAAATGATACAATCTCCTGGGAAGCTCAGAGGATACAACAGAGATCGAAGCATCATAGAGAATTCTAAAGTGAGAACATTGTGGATATCTGTCAATGAATAAATACATCAAATAGGGGCACCAAAGGATTCACTATCAATCATCCCATTATTTGAGAAATGGCTCAAAACACAAAACTCATCTTTCAACACAAAGTAAATCAGGTGCTGTTTTCCCTTGAAATATTGATCGCAGCTTCTAGGCAATTACAAAACTATCAGAAATAATCATAGATGGCTATTGTCCAGGCAGACAAAGGTTTGCAATGTCTTGGCTGTTGGCAATATACAAACACCAATGTTCACATTGACACAGTTCAGTGAGGAGAGATTTGCTAAATAGAAAAGTTTGTTCTCTTGAGGGCAGGTGGATATCACCAGGAGGTGGCTTGCACATTTAGAGCTTGGCCTTCTGTGGCCTCCCATGCTCTGCCAATCCCCGTTGAGAGCTAGCTAGGCCAGGAGACTTTTACAACTCAAAATGCTGCACTTTCAGATTAGACAGTTATCACAGCAACTACAGGAAGAAAAGAAAACCTGAGTGTTTCTGTGATTCTTGGGTATTTCCAGGTTTTTCTGGCTAAATTTCTATTATGTCTCGATCAGGTGGTTGTCCATGGTTGCTAACTATTGCCAAATAAGAAATGTTCTTTCTGTCTTTTTCTAATGAGCAAGGGCAATGTGTTCTTAAATTCATTTGTTTACAGTGACAATTTAGACTTGACAGAGAATGAGTTTATGGTGCCATGGTTTTTGGAAAGGAAGATGTCTTCTTTGAATATTTAATATTTAAAGAAAACCAAGAAATGAAGGCTGGAAAGATGGCTTAGGATTTAAAAACACTTGCTCTTAGCTGGGTAAAGTTCCCAGCACCCACATGGAGATTCACATGGGACTGTAGCTGAATTTGGAGGGGAGTTGAGGCTCTCTTCATGTCTTTGCACTTTTGTGATTCTCTCTGTGTATAGATGCTCCCAATTTTTTCCACAGAGTCCTCAATTAATTTAGATATTTACAGTATCTGTCAACTGTGAATGTTGGTAATCAAATGTGGATTTACATTCTAGGTTTTCAATTTTCTTTTTGGCTCCTGGTATTTAGTATCTTGGTTTGTTTCACTTTCTTTCTAACATTTCATTTAGGAGAGAGAGATGGATAGTTATTTACACTACTGAATAGAATTTACAGCTCTTGTAGAACATCTGCGATGAAGTCCCAGAATCCACCTGTCAGGTCACAACCACCTGCAACTCCAGTTGCATGGTGTCTGAGGCCCTTTTCTTGCTCCACAAGCAGCTAACATGCATGTGGTGTACATACATACATGCAGATAACTCATGTAGGCACATAATACAATAAATATCTCAAAAAAGATTAATATGTCATTTCCATATTAAACATGCTATGAATAGCTATGTTATGTCATTCCTTCTTAACTCTAATAGTTGAACAGTTTATTGATTGTTTAATTTGTTATTCAGCTGCTTCCTATGCCCAATATCATGTTACCTTATGTGTACTTGGAGATGCTAACATTGACTACACATTATTATTTTCTTTGCAATGAAACTTTTGAGTCTTACAAGAAGTTGATTTCTTATTTGCTTTTTTTGCCTGATACATACATGTATTGCCAATCACAAACAGAACTCTTTACTTCATGTTTAAAGACCACATGATGGATTTGCATGTGAGTTAAACACCAATAAATGGATTATAATTATATTTTCACTCCACTCACCAATGTGCATTTACACTTGCATTTATACTTTATCTGGTGCTTGTTTCCCATGTATCCTGGCACTTTAAGTCTTACTTCTGTAATATTGGCTTAATTCTGTATTATAACATTAACTGGCAAACCTTACACTATTTTACTAAGTGATGGATAGTAGCCTGTTTCTTGTATTCTTCTGAATTTCAGGCTTTCATCATGAAAGTAGGTAAAATTTCTTTAATATCAACTGAAACCCTGAGAGGGGCAGTATGTTTTTACCTCCAATAGTTCCTCACTTTTGGGCAGCACAATATGTACAGCACTAGTTAGTGCCTTAATAAGAGTTACTATTGCTACAATGTAATACCATGACCAAAGCAACTTGGGCAGGAAAAGGTTTATTTTGTTTATAGTTTCATGTAAAATCTCATCATCGAAGGAAGTCAGGATGGGAACTCAAGCAGAGCTGGAACCTAGAGGCAGGAACTGATGAAGAAGACATGGAAGGGTGCTGGATACTAGCTTGCTCCTCATGGCTTGCTCAGCCTGCTTTCTTACAGAACACAGGACCATAGTCCAGTCCCTCCTCCATCAATCACTAATTAAGGACATGCCCTACAAGCTTACCTATAAGCCAATCTTATGGAGACATTTTCTCAAATGAGGTTCCTTCCTCCCCGATGATTCTAGCCTGTATCAAGTTGACAAATGACACAGTACAGTTGGTGACATTTTAAACAACATTTTTATATTATGCTAATATTTTGTTGAGACAAATAGTTCAAATATTCAAGATGTATTCTAATTAATTTAAACAAACACTTGAAAGCCGTAGAAAGGGAGAAAACACGATTGAACCATGGTATTGATAGATTGAAGATAAACACATTGACAAGTAACCTGAATCATTTTTAAAGCCTATTTTGGAGTAAGTTAAGAATACAGTGACATTAAGATAAAAAATATGAGAATTAGGAAATCAAGCCCAAAAGGGGGGTGGTTGTGGTGCACAGTTGGATCTAAATTCAAGCGCACTAGAGAAACTCATCTAGGGTATAGAAAGAAAAAAACAATACATGAAAAAAATGTATCAGCAATCTAAAATGTAAAATAGTTACTATAATTAAAGAAAGAGATTGTGAGGATGAAGAGGACTATAATTTTGTATTTCTTCATTGTATTTTCAATATCTCTTTGTCTTTTAGAGGTTCTTGTAGTGAGTCTTTTAAATAGAAGCACAGAAGAGAAACAAATAAGAAATAAACAGTACACATCAACCACGTGGGTACCAAATTCTCAAGAAAGAGTCAGACTTAGGCCTCCTTACAATGACAGTTTATACATACATAAAATATAGGTATATAGCTTTTTTATTTCTTCTCTGTACTGGCAATCTCTTTTATAACTCACAATCATATGCATGGATTCTTGTTCACGCTATAGATTACTACTCCTGGTTATACTGTTGAAAGTAAAAGCATATTTATCCAACATTCTTGAAAATCATATGTTAGATATAGGACAGACAGGGAGATGGAGGGAAGGAGGGGAGAGAGGGAGAGGCAGAGTGTTGGTATTTTCACTTGACAGTTTGCAGGTATGAATTGTGTTCTGACATTATGATTTTGTCACACAATTTAAGCTACTCGAGAATTGTAAATCCCTGTATTGTTACAAAATGGCTCTTTGAGTCTTGTAGCTTATGCTGGAAAGGAAACACAAGTGTTAGAATACTCTAGAAGTTGAAGGCAGTGATCAAAGCTTCTCATTTTCCATAAATTTTCCATCCTAAAAGTAAAGTTCTGATATGGGTCATTACAACAATTGAGCTGTCACAGTAAAATGAATTATTCCATGGCTGAATTAATGAGGTTTCACATGTTTTCTTTCCAACTGTCTTAGAGGTGTGTGGGAGGGGGAGAAGGAGGGAAAGGAAGAGAAAGGGAGAGAGGGGGAGATTTTCTTTATTTTCTCTAACTCTCACTGTTTACATAGTTTTCCCTCTGGACTTAAGATTTTATCTCTTAAATCTCTTGCAGAGACTCACTCATCTTGGTAAGATCACCCCTTCCCATGACACAATAACAAATTGTGCTGGCTAGGTTTTGTCAGTTTGGCACCTACCTAGACATGGGGAAAAGTTAATCTTTTTTTTTTATTGGATGTTTCATTTACATTTCATATGTTGTCCCCTTACCCCATCCCCCACCCACCCAGGAACCCCCAATCCCCTCACCCTTCCTCCTTCTTCTCTGTGGATTTAACCCCTGCCTACCCCCCTCCCACCTCCCCACCCTCAAAATTCCCACCCCCTGGGGTGTCCAGCCTTCAGGAAGTCAAGGATCTCTTCTTCCACCTATGCCCAGCAGGGCCCTCCACTCTTACATATTCAGCTGAAGCCATGGATCCCTCCCTAAGTGCTCCCAGGCTGGTGGTTTAGACCCTGGGAGCTCTGGTTGGTTGGTATTGTTGCTCTCCTCATGGGGCCACAAACCCTTTCAGCTCCAATGGCCTTCACTCTAACTCCTCCATTGGGAACCCCATTATCAGTTCAATGGCTAGTTCTGAAGGAGGGGCTGTCTGAAGACCATTCTACCTGAGTATCCATCCCATGTGCAGTCACCAAAGGTAGATGCAGATGTGGAAGTCAGGAAGTGCATGCTGATAAGGGCCTGATATGGATGTCTCCTCAGGGGTCTTCAAGAGTCTGACATATTCAGAGGGAAAAGTTAATCCTAACTGAGAAAATGCCAACAAATGACTAGCTTTTAGGCTTCCCTTTGTCATAATTAATGATTAATATAGGAGGGCTAAGCTCCTGTGTTCTACACCCCTGTGCAGCTGGCATTGTATAAAAAGGCAGGCTAATTAAGCAATAAGGAGCAAGATAGTGCATAGCACTCCTCTATAGCCTCTGCATCAGTTCCTGTCTCTGGGTTCCGGTCTTGAATCCTGCTTTAATTCCCTCTAGCACCACCTTTGTAATTTATTCTTCTCTCATACACCATATTTTCACCTTTTTTTACTTCTCATCATCTCCCCTGCAACCCCCTTCTCTATTGGATTCACTACTCCTCCATCTCACTTAAGAAAAGAGAGTCCTTCCCAGGGATAGCAACTGAACATTGCATAACAAGTTACTATAATTCTAGACACAAACCCTCATATCAAGCCTGGATGAGGCAATCTAGTAGGAGGCAAGGGTCCTTAAAGCATGAAAAATAGTTAGACATACCCTTCCCTAATTCCCACAAAATAACTTAAGAGTCCCACAAGAATAACTACCTACACAACCAAACATTTATGTGCAGAACCTAGTGCATTCTCATACAAGCTCTGTGATTGTTGATTCAGTCTCCATGAGCTCCCATGAGCTCTACTTAGTTGATTCTATATGGGCTGTGTTCTAGTAGTCTCCCTGACCCCTCTGGCTTAGACAATGTTTCCTCCCCATTTTCCACAGGGTTCTCAGAGCTCTGCCATATCTTTAACAGTAGGTCTCTGAATCTGTTCCAATTAGTTATTGGATGAAATCTCTGATAACAGTTGGGCTAGTAGGCACAGATCAATGAGCATAGCAGAATAGCATTGAAATCATTTCATCAATCTTTTGAAAGGAGTAGGGTAGGTGGTGGGTGGGGTGGGGAGTGTTTGTTTCTATCCTAGTTCTCTGGGCTATCCTGACTACAGTTTCAGTCTATCCAGGCAGAGGTGGGTATGAGATTCCTCTAATGGCATGGACCTCAAGTTAAACTGAAAATTGGTTGATCATTCCACACATTCTGAGTCACCATTACCCTAGCATGTCTTACATGCAGGACAAATTGTAAGTTGAAGGTTGTGACTGGGTTAGTGTCACAGTCCTACCATGGGAAGCCTTGTGTGGTGAGTTCAGGCTTTGTATCCCACGTGACTTCTCTTTCTTGATGGACTATAAAGAAAAATAAAACCCAAATTGCTTTTCTAATGATATTTATCATAGTAATAAAAAGCAAACTAAGAGGTGGGGTATATTCTCATAGAAGCAGGAAGAAGGGGGATGGAATAAGGGATTCCTGGGCGGGACGGGGGGAAATAGGGTAAGAGGAAAACACCTGAAATGTAAGTAAAATATCCATTTTTTTAAAAAAGCAAGCTAAGGCACAAATCTTAGTCAAAATGAAACAAACAAATATAGTAACATGTCACGCAATAAATTTTCTGCCTTTCTAGGTACAAAACATTTAAATTCTTTGATTATAAGTCTCGTTGGTAGCAAGATAAAAATTTCTGGAGATAAGAAAATTATATGTTATAATTATTGTGTATTTGTTCATTCATATACTATCTGTGTGTATGGTAGATTCATGTGTGTGTGTACTCCTTTATCACTTTTCATCTTAGTTTTTATTTTTAGCTCTTTAGGAATTTCCTGTTATATTCTTATCATAATCTTTTCCAATCCCCAGCTCCTCACAGATTCTCTGTTCCTACCTATGCAATTTCACAATGACTATAATGTGGTGATTTTGTAGCAGCACAGGAAGAATAAATATAAGTGGATGGGTGAGGAAAAAAATGTGGAGTAGTAGGTGTCCCTGGGTGTGGAAGTCTATAATAACCAAGACACAAGAAGCTGAGATAGGAGAATCCTGAATTCAAAGCCAGTGTCGCCTATATAGTGAGATGTGACTCTGTTGAAAGTCAAAAAACGCAAGCAAGCAAACAATAAATGAAGCCTGTAGGGTCTTAACACCAGAAAACAGGACCTCACAACACCCTCATCACAGAAATAACAATGAGCAGTAAAATTTATTTTTTGTTAAAGTAACTTATTGTGAACCACTTGTAAGTTTAACACAAATTACACAGAACATGTGACTTTTTCTATCAAATTATGCTGTTTTGATAGTCTCCATTTGGTTATCTGATGAGATGGGGTTCAGTCTGCCTCTGGATATATCCAAAACACTGAGCTAATATGATCAATGTGACGGAAAAGATTTCTACAGAAAAAGAAATTCTGAGAGAAAATTGTTCGTAATCTCAGCTTTAACTTAGAAACAAACACAAAGAGTTACAAGGGGACCACAATTCTCAACATAGCCTGTTGTCACTATGAGCACAGCATCTGTAGAAGTCCTATGGTTTCATGCTCGATTCCTGGCATTAGAGCATGCTGCAATAAAGCAGTCAGAGAAATAAACAAAGCAACTGTGTATCTTCCAACATCATAGAACATAAAAGGCTTAAGGCAGCCTGAATGTCACATTCATCTGCTCTATATGTGTCAAGAGATGCTGCTTGCAGCAAAACCATAAAAACATTCAGGGACAAAATGCATTGCCCTGGGGAAAATTAGCAGGGGCATGATGCCTTTGTGGTTCTTAGTGCAGGAACATTTGATGAACACTAAAGGTATAGCTGCCACTTTTTGTACTCGTGAAAATAGACTATCTGTAGAAAAGCTGAAAACAAGGCAAAATATATGGCTACCCCAAGAATCCCATCATTACATCAAAACCTAAAGAGAGGTAACCTTAGACAGAGTAGAATGCACATAAGCTTGTCCCAGTCGATCTGGCCCAATTCTTATTCACATGATGGTACAATACACCAAAGCCAGTTATATCGCCACTTTCTTGAGGCTCCAGGTTTCCCTAATGGCATTCCCCTCAGTGTTTTAGACAGTGTTGTCTTGATGGAATAAGATCAGACTGATCAAATGGCTTCAAGGGATGGCATTTATGTGAGTCATCTCCCTAGGAGGCTGGTTAATTTCTGTTCTATCCAACAAAGCATGTGCTATTGAGAATGGTGCTCACAGCTGGCTGTGTTAGCATCCACATGAATCAGAGGGAATTCAGAGTTCTGATAAAAGCTTCCAATAAACTTCTCTGTATCATAAAAGGAAGCTCACTTGGAACTAGTTATTCTAATTGTCTCCTTTAGAAACTAATATCATGGAAGCTAGTGTTTTGATACAAACACAATTTCCTTTTCTATACATGTGAACAGGTAAATTGTTTTAAAATATCTGACTTCTACATCTTTGTTATAAAGGCACTTTCCCAATTATCCCCTGCCTATCCCCCCACCCCACCCCCAAAAGCCATGATTTTAGAATAAGAAGGAATAAGATCTAGAGAGAGTTCACTCACTCTTGACTAGAAAGAAGAGAAAAACATTTTTGTCATCTTATCTAAGGGTCTAATGTAAAAGAAAACAAAAAGAAATAAGCCTTCTGAGATTTGCATTTATATCTCTCATATCGAAACAATGTGTATGTGTGTCTGTGTGTGTGTGTGTGTGTGTGTGTGTGACAGAGAGAAACAGACAGATTGGGGGAGGGGAGGGAGAGAGCTAGATCTGTGAGAATTATAAGCAAAATAAGGACTGCCAAACTACCTTCTGTTTCAAATGTCGCTGTACTAACTTGGGCTTGAGTTACTTCAAAGTAAATTTGATGATACATGGTGCTTTGTTACATGGAGGATGGTAACTTAGATTCTCTAAGAAAGCTTTAGCACTATATGACAAAATAAGACTTCCAGTTTTCAATATTCCCCTAATTCAAGTCACTGTAGGTTTCTTGGTTGTGAAATAATGGCCTGTCTTAGAGAACCAAACACATGGGTGCCAATAGGTCTAATATTACCAAAATTATTCACTTTAATCTCTTCATTTGTGTAATGGTCAAATGTCTGACTCAGAAAGTTAAACTAATTTTCAGCTAAACTAATTTTCAGCACTCAATGATAAGATTCTGACCTTATTCCAGTTGTTTCTTGTTCTGAGATAAATGTTACAAATATTAAAAATGTTTATTTCCAGTGTTCTCTCTATCACCAGTTTTACTTCCAATGCCTGGGAAGAATTCTACAAATATTATTCATCAACTATTCATCAATACTAGAGTTCACTGATGAATCATAGGTTATTCTGAAAAAGTCATAGTTAATAAAATAATTTATTAAATAAAAAGTAATATTGAGTAAACGTTCTTGAACATATTGAGGCAGAATCATAAAATTTAGATACAACAATATGTAATATGAGGAAAAAATTAATAAATATTTAGTTACATTTCCATATATCAGTCAGAAAATGTAAATATATTTGTATAAATTCCTATATACTCAGTACATATTTTACCTTATTATATTACTTACATTTTTAATGTAATGTTTTAATGTAATTAGAAGATGAAATACCATTATATTGTTAAATCCCTAAATTTTGGTACCATATTTTTAGAGAATAAAAATTTTCAATACTGAAAAGCAAAAAAACAAAAAAAAAAAAAGAAAGAAAAAAGTAAAGAAAAGAAATAGTGGCCTAGGGAAAATTCAGGTGATTGTAATAGAAAACATTATGGAATATATACCTATTCCATAATGAAAAAACTATGCTTCATCAAAACTGTCCTTGGATGCTTCCAACATCACCCAGAAAAAGACCAAATGAGGCAGAATTAACATGTATTATAGTCTAAGCCAAGAGGACACATCATATCTTATATCAACCATAGTCTTAAATATATACTAGCAATATAGTCATGTGTCCTGGTCTCCTTCTCAGGGGACACTTTAAATCAAACACTTTACAGAAGAAGGTAAGCTGAGAAAATTCAAGCAACATAATGTGTATCTAACTAGTGACCTGGAAAAGGAAGAGAAAGGAATTGTTGACATGTTAGGTTTCAACAGAAACTATAAATTCACAGATCCAAGAAATTAAATGCCAAAGAATAAGAATCTACATGTGAGTCTGTCAATGCAGTCCAGCAAGACGGCTCTGCAGGCAAAAGCACTGGCCACAAAGTCTGGCCATCTGAGTATAATCCCTAGGATCTACAAGTGAGAAAAGAATCAGCTACTGCATTTTGTTCTGTGGCTTTCCCATGCAGGCAGTGGCATTCACACCAATGTGAGCTTGAACACACAGCCGAAACACACACATACAAATATTCATATGAGAAATTTTAAAAAAGTGAAATGTGACTTTAAAAAAGAAGATACACCACAGCCAAACTAACTAACATAACAGAAATTCCCTGAGTGGTAGGTAAACACTTCAGATTTATAGAATATGACAATGTCAGAATGACACCTTACTTCCATAGGAACAAATAAAGATAAAATTAGTATAAAAAGGTAATGGATTCATAAACATCATACACATGCATTGTTAAAACCAAAGGAGACTAGAAAAAAAGCAACACGTTTTAGCAAATAAAACATAAATAGTATGATGATTAATTTAAATTTAATTACATTGTCAGTCACATTAAATAGAACAGATTTAGATGATGCAATAACAAAGATTGCTAGGTGATGTACTAAAATCATGAGTATAATGTGATGATTACAACATGCATGGTATGAACACAGGTACAAGTGTGTCACAGGTGCAAGCAGAATTCGCTTATGTATTTGCTACCAGTAATCAATAGAAAGGCAGCAGTCTGCGAGAGTAAAGTTAGAGAAAAAGAACTTTAAAATCAAAAGCAAACATCTGGATAAATATTATCATTTTATAACCACAAAAAGTAATTAAATCAAAGATAATGTAGCAATCCCAAATGTTTATCCTTTTTTAAACTATAGGAAAATAAAGCTGACAAGAGTGTAAGGAAAATAGACAAATGTATACTTATAAAGATTTCAATATTTCTCTTTAAGTAGCTGATAGACTCTAAATAAATACACTGATCACCCAACTTATTATAATTCAGATTTATTGAACCATAACAAAATATAGACTTTCAAAATACATTTGGCTGACTTACCATAATAGATCAGAAAGCATTCTGGGAGTGAAAAATAAATTTAAAGTAATTCAAGATATATAAAATGTTATCTTACGATAGGACTAAATTGTACTGCTTTCTAGCAGTACAATAAATATATTAGTAAACATTCAGTTGTTTAAAAATGGACTTATACATTTATTTAATTCAAGGCAAAACTCAAATTGCAAATGCTGGAACAAAATAAGAAATACGACATTCATGTTTAAAACTGTCTTTAGAAATATACAACATTAAAGTCAGTAAAAAGAAGAGACATATCATAGTAATGGTATGATGAGTTTTGACCTTAAGAAACTAAAAAGATAACTTTAAGGAAACAGAAAATAAACACTATATAGTAAAGCATATGAGGAAAGTTACTGAAAAATGAAATACAAAATGATAGTCAACAACGTACAAAGTATGCTCTTTGAAGATGGATCAGTCAAGTCAAATAAACAAAATACAAAAAAGAAAACAAGATACAAAAACCCATGATCAAAAAGAATTCGTGTCAATACAGAATCTATAGACATTAAAAACTAGAAGAAAATAATACAAAGAATTTTTTGCCACTTTACTTGACAGGTTAGATAAGTGGGTAAATTTTGCAAAAGATGCCAACTCATTGAAAGACAAATTACTTCAAAATAATCTACAGAAATAACAAAATACTTAAAGATATAATGCTAATCAAATGAAAACCCTTTTTTAGATATTGAGGGAAATCGTATTTGCTCATTAAACTAGATATATGAATGATAAAATACACACAGAGGAAAAAACAAAATAAACCTAATGCCATGTATCTACTAATTGTTAAAAGTACATGCAAAAATGCGTGAAATAAGATACCATATGAAATTCCAACTGAGATTCATAGTCAGCATACAGAGGTACACAAGCATGCCAAAAATAATCAATATAATTCTCATTATAAGAAAACTGCATAAGATAAATGCTATAACTCAGAAAATCCAGAAAAGTTACTACATAAATTCACACAGTGACTCCTGACAAAACCTCACAGCATGTGATAGAAAACAAAAACAACAAAAGACCTTTTTCAACACAACACAGCTCATCTATAAATTACCTATGTTCAGCTTCACCCTTCATAGCAAGAATCTCTGTGCTTTCATTCTCAACTGAATTTGAGAGCAGATTATCTGCTCTTGCTTCTCTATTGGTTGGTAATGGTTTTATCCAACGCAATAATTCAAGGAGACAAGAGCAATTCAGATTGAGTAGAAAGAAATTAAAACTTTTTTTATTCCTAGATACCATATCAAGTCCCACAGATATATAAATAGATAGACACACACACACACACAAACACACATAGACACACACACACACACACACACACACACATATATCACTATGTGGGAAGAAATTGCATGTCCATATTCAAGCATCTCAAAACTGGAGACATGTCAGAACATAGTCCATGAATGAAGCTATGTGAGACTTCTGAGAGCTTGTGAGAAAACTCCAAATGAACAAGAATCTTGTAACCTCTGTTATTCCTTCAATGTGCTTTCCTTCCCTTCCCTGGTGTAGTAAATAGGAGTAGATTTACTTTAGATTGCCTGTCATTTTACCTATTATAATTCAGAATCATGTTTTCAACCAGGACTTGTCATTCTGACTGTATATAGGCTAAACTCACATGACCTTGCCCTTGTCACTTATACAGCTTTAACTTGTAAATTTTACTGATATGACTTTGCCTAACTCACAGAGTGCCTCAGAATATAATGACTGTGAAGCCCTGAATAAAGACATAAGGCTTTAATCATTTTTAGGTTCCACTCTTCCAGGTTTACACTGCCAATCTGAGCAATAACAGAGACTGAAATGTTTAGAAACTATTTTTTAATTAAAAATATGAAGTATTTAAGATAAACCTGTAAAGTATATAAAATATATGTCTATTATTTAGACACCAGAACTTAAAAAAATATTAGTCTGCATATAATTTAAGATATAAAATTGTAAAATTAAACCATATTCTTGGATCAAACACATAATAGTATATATGTCCCTCTATAATTGATGTAAAATTTAATATAACAGTTGTTAAAATTTCCACATACTGTTTGGAGAAATGAAGTATTTGGGGACAGGATGGGTCCAAGTGAGACTCCTCCAACTTTCCTTCTGGGTGCTGGGCTGTTTTATTCCCTGTAGGTTCCTGGCCATGTGTGTTCTTTTTTCCGGTTCGCCAGCATCGGAATCTTTTCAGTGAAGGACACTTGCAGTAGCTGATGGCCTTATCTGAGATTGATATCAAAGAGAAATTTCTGCTCTTCTCATAGGCAGGGAATAGTTTATTCATTCCTGAGAAAGTACAGACATAAGGTAGATTCTGTACCAAAGCCCTCCTTGTTCACATGTAAGACCTATACATGCAAGGAATTTTCCAATTTTTCTCTTCATTTCATACTGATGTACATACCTGTGTTGCTGAGAATGGGGTGGGGTTGGGGTTCTCAGGTGCCCTAAATTGCTCTCAATTGATGGAAACCCTTGAAATACATTGTATTAGGATCTGTCAACCTTTTGAACTCAGTTAACCTTAAAGACTTGTACATGTTTTAATTGTTCTGATACTTCCATGACTCGCATATCATTTCTGATGGTTTACTTAACACACACACACACACACACACACACACACACAAACGTACACACGTACACCTTCACACATGTATGCACATACATACACATGCACAAAAAACCCAAAAGCAATGTCTATTTATATCTGAAGGAGCATGTGCCATGTTAGGATTCTTTTTGTCTTACTAGCCTATCACCTCTGCTATGGATGGGCTCAAAATTGTGATTTTGTCTACTCATTTCATTTTCTCATGAGGGTGAGAGGATTGTTCTCTTGCCATTTCTTTCATCTTAGGTCAAAGCAGAAATTCATTCAAGCTTCAAGTTGCACATTGTAACTTATTTTCAGTTGAGTTATCCGAGAAAGTATGAATAACTTGATTAAGGTCTTTATTGGGAGGTGGTGGGGCACTGATTCTCACAAAATTTCTGTCTATAATAGATGATATCTGTTCAAATATGAACAGTACTGATAGCACTATAAAACTCGTGGCTACTAAAGCTTTGGCGTGGAATGAATAATAATTAACAAAAGTTTACATTCGCTAAATGAATCAATAGTTTGATATAAGCATTCACTTTAATAAACAATAGTTAATACTTAGTCTCATCATTACTAAATAATACAAGAAAATCAGATTCAAGATGTTTAATGTAATCCCCATGAATGTAAATAATGTATAGCAGTTCTTGAGAAAAAAGCAAATTTTGTCTTTACTTTCAAGTATGGGTCTCTTAGGAAAAATATTTAAAATATTAGAAAAATAATAAAAAATATTGTACAGATATGTATATGTGATATGAGCTTATATTTCTATCATCTCTGCTCCTAGAGCCTTCTTAATGGACTCAAAACAGAGACACAAATTCTGGGCGTGTCTGATGGCACAAGTTTATGGAGTGGCAATCCTGCTTTTCTGCATTCTCAGCATAACATTGCGCCAATTTTCTAATGGCACGCTCATCCCGAGTTTATAATGCTAAGTTAGGTTGACTCTTCAAAATTATTTATTCTCTTGCCAAATGTGTTGACAATAATGGCCAAACCAGTAACTGTCCAAGATAATTTTTGGTTTGAAGAATTTTCTCGTTAGGCATCCCTAAATGGGCTTTAACATTTCTTACATTCAGTTTATTTATATTTACACTTTTTCTTTGTTTTTTTTGTTGTTGTTGTTGTTGTTTTTGTTTTTCGAGACAGGGTTTCTCTGTGTAGCCCTGTCTGTCCTGTAGACCAGGCTGGCCTCGAACTCAAAAATCCACCTGCCTCTGCCTCCCAAGTGGTGGGATTAAAGGTGTGCGCCACCACCGCCTGGGTACACTTTTTCTTATAAGATGAATTGCTTTGTAGGATTGTTATTAGGTAAAGTTCATAAAATGAGACAGTATCTTATTTTATTCTGGCTAACTGGCTTCTAAAGATTGACTAGAGCCCTTAAGATGATAGAATGAATAAAGGCATTTACCACCAAGCTGTGGCACACATACACGTACACACACACATACACACACACCCACACACACAGAAAGAGAGAGACAGAGAGAGAGAGGTCTCCAGTTTTCAATGATTCATAAAGAAATGTCTCAAATATTTCATTTGTATTGCTTTCTGTAGTGGCAGGGGGACATAGTAGGTACAGGTGTGTGCCCCTTAGGTTTAAACTTTATTATTATTATTGTTATTATTATTATTATTATTACAATGATTTTCCTAGTATATTCACTTGTTTGAATTCTTTTGGAAAATTATACATTTATTGTTTTATTACTCATTATATATTTACCTAATTTTTTCCCCTGTTTCTTTTCCATTACTGAGTATTATGTCTTAAGGTTTCTTTCTTTTAATCTTTGGACCCCTTTCATTCCCTCGGTTTCTTTTTCTTTCTACTGTACGTTTTTTCTTTCTATTGGTATTTTGGCTATATCTTATTGATTATTTAAAAAACCAACTTTTATCTATTTTGCTTTTTACATTTATCTAATTTTGGCTACAATTTTTTTTTATAATCGGCAAATATTTTCTCTTTTATTCTGTCTGATTTCTTGCAATTCTTTCCCTTTATTATGTCATGCACTCCTTTCTCCTTTTTCCATTTACATTTGCTACTTTTCTGGTTTGGGGGTTTTATTTGTTTTTGGTCTTGTTTTCTGTTTACCTGCCCCAATCCTTTATTTCACTTCTTCACTATTTCTACATTCACCCTAAAAGAATTTTTCCTTGAGAGAATACTCTCCCTTAGATGTGGATTTCTGTTTAAAGGTCGTTGGCAGTAAGGTAGCTATGGTAAGAGGATGTCTGTGTCTGTGTATTGTGGTATTATTTTCTCCTCTATATTGGCCTTAATCATTGTTCTTTGAAGTTAGAAGGCTCCTCAACATTAAGATCTAGAGACGAAACCAGCAGAGATACTGAATCTGCAGAAATGCAAATGAGAACTCAGAGGCAAGGAATGTGAAAAGTCAAGGCACTGCTGCTCCTCCAACTGGCAAATCCTCAGTTACTGAGCCAACTCAAAGACCCTGAAATAGGGAAGATAAAGATTTCATAAATGTCCTAGTAAAATAGTCAATGGCCTGAAAGGAGATCCAAGCAGATGAATGAAATAAGACTAATCTAGGACCAGAGAATGAAAGGAACAAGAAGGAAAAGGCAACTGAATAGTTGGGAACATTAACACAATCCATTTAGAAAGTCAAGACACAAAAGAAATACAACGAGAAAAAGGAAATTCTTAAGGGGAAAAGAGCAAACAGAAATGCTGGGAATTAAAAGGTCTATCATTTCAATAAAACCCAGGTGAGGCTGGAAAGGCAGCTCTGTAGAGAAAAGTGCATTGTGAGAGCCTGAGTTTTTTTCTCTAGAACATACCAGCTGAAGTGACAAGGGCTGAATCTCCAAAGCTAAGGAGCAGGGCCAAGAGAATCTCAGAAGCTCAAGGGCCAGCCAGTCTGTCCAAAGTACTTAAGTTCAGGGGGAGCCTGAACTTAAGTACATGTCTTAAAAACATGTAAGCTGAGGAAGAGTGGGAAAAAAGACATTGTGACTTCATCCTTGACTTACACCACACATACAACAAACAAAACCAAACAGGACAAAACATTACCCAAATGACTTTACTAAGAAGAAAAATGGCAACAGTTGGGCAAAAGCTCATGGAAGAGCTACTTTCAAACATCAACGAAGGAAAAAAAAATCGCTGACTATAATTTCTAAGTAGTCTTGGTTATTATCAAAAAACCAAATCATTTACAGAATACAAAAATGAAAATGACATTGAAAGCTCAAAGTATAGAGACCATCCAGTGTAGTTACCACAGCTCCAGAAAATTCCAAACATTGTTCTGGCCTCTGTAAGTATTCATGTAGAGCCTAGACTTCTACCATAGATACACAGTCATACACATAATTCAAAATAAAAATAAATCTTTCAAAACTATTAAGCAGTGAACAGAATATTAAGCACAGTAAGAGGAAAATGCTAGCTCACCCACTAAGGTAAACACATGAAAATAGTATTATATCTCTTATCAGTGATGCTAACAGCTACGAAGCCCAGAAACAAAACAGTTCAAACTGTAAGAGTGAAAATACTGCAAACCAAGATGACAATTTCAGGCAAAACTTTCTTTAAATTTTAATGGAGAAATAAGGACATTTCATGATAATTATAAACCAAGTCTGTTCATAGCTATTTAGCCAGCACTGCAGAAGACTCTTAAAAAGGACACTATATATAAAGAGAAAAGGGAAATGCTCATAAATACTTTGTAAAAATTTATGATTGTGTGACTCATTTTCAAAAAGTGCAGGACTAAACTGTTTATGCTAGAGGATTCACATTCAAGATTTTCTCTCTCTGTAAAATGCTTTGTATTCTATATTACATAACATTTTAGTTTCAAGTGCTTATTTATAAAACCTTGTGAAAGGTATTGTGCTTTCATGGTTATGATAAGAGCTTTTTTCATAAGACATGATCAATATTTTAGGATAGATGATAAAAGAATAACTCACAGAACAGTACCTCATAGCCAATTTTATCTTTAATTTGTCTAATACTCATATTGTGTCAATTTGTGAAACAAAATGTTCAAAGCAAAATCACAGTGAAAATCAAAGCAATTCTCTTGATTGACTGTTGGCCAGATGTTAAATATTCTTTGTATCATCCTGCAAATAATGGGTCATTTTGAAAAGATGAAAAAAACTGAATGAAAGGAATGACTTGGTCTGCTTGCTGTCTTTCATTAGGACTGAATTATGTCTTTAAAAAATAAACGATCTTCTTTAGTTGTTAAATGTGCAAATTTCATTTTAAACATGCACAGCTCTCAAACTATTTAAAGACAGTATGTGCGTGATGAAATATAAATTGCAGAAGCTAATCAAGTTTAGAAATCATGGGCTTCTGGATTTAGTTTCTCCTGTGATGCTCTGGCAGGGCACATCTTCCCTGATTAATAGAGTAAAGAGAGTGAAAAAAGGAAGAGGCCACGTGCAGCAAGCAGCTTCTCATAATAGGAGATGTGATTTTTGTTATGAATTATGGAAAATAAGATAACAACTTTGAATGATAATTCCTAACAGCCTCCTCATAATCTTTGAAAGAATGTCACAATCTCTTATGTTTCAAAGAGCTGATTATAGAATTGCAAAGAAGATGGGTCCTAACCTGTGAGTCGTTCATATTTCAGAAATTGTGCAGATTTTATCATACATCATCCTTCAATGAGATATTTATTTCAGAGGAAATATAACTGTTAGGTTTTTCTTAATCCTGTTTTTTGTATTTTCACTGGTCTTGAACCATGAGCCTCTCAGTTCAATTAAAAAAATAGAAACCTTTGAATATTAAAGTTTTAAAGTATCATTTTGCATGTCTCCAAAGTGTACATAATAATAAGAAGTGTACATAATGATGGTTAAAAAAAGAAAAGAAAAACAAAACATAACAACAACAACAAGAACAACAACAACAAAAACCTAGCTTGGGAACTCCATTAGCTTCTATGAGGAACTTGTTATATTTTGAGGTCTCCAACCATGTAGAAGCACAGACATGTCTTATAGCATGTCTTATAACAGCACCACTAGCATCTCCCAAGCCAGGAAAGTTATGGAGCAGCTTAAGATGGCATACTGCATGGACAAAGTAAAGGCCACCCAGGCAGCCTCTGACCTTGTGGCCCAGTGTGAAGCCCATTTGCCTGAGGATTCCTTCATCATCCTGGTGCCTGCCTCAGAAACCTTTTCTGAGAAAAAGAAATTCTTCTGTTCCATTCTCTTACACCCATGGTAATGGAATGGGCCCATTCCTGCTGTAAATTCTCAAGTAGAGACTGAGCATGCTCCCACAGAGACACACCTTCCTCATCATGCACTTCACCTCTATCTAATTGTTATCTGGGTTCATTTTGTTTTATAGTTTCCTCATAACGTTCAATTTCCTCTTCTTTTTTGGGTTCATATTTGATATTTCCACACATATAAAAGAAAACAGTTTTTCATATGGCCAAATAAGGGTTAACAATTTTGAAATTCCCAAGAGTAAATACATCCAATTAATAAAGATCAATGGGCAATTTAAAAAAAGCAAATAGCTTGCACATTTATATTGTAAAATATAATTATAAAATTACTTTCATAAACATTGTAGTTAGAAATAATTAATCTTAATGTTGTAACTATCTAAAGAGAATACATAGTTGACAATTGAGGAAGCTAACTCAAGGCAGTCAAGTAATTGCAAATGGGGAAAGAACGTAGAACATTATGATGGTGATGACAGGGCTTTAAAAATTACACAATGACCATGTCAGTTTACTAAACTATAACAAGTAGTGAAACAGTTCATCAGAGATGTTCCTTTCCTCTTTTGAGACAGGAACTCATGTAGCCCAGGTTGACATCCAACTCATCACAAACTCACAATCCTCAAACTCCACTTTCCAAGGGCTAGGCTTACAGGTGGTTTCCTAACTCACTCAAGTACACATAACCATAGCAACATATTTTCCCAGCAAGTTGGGAGGAGTTAAGGTGGGAGGAGTAAGGAGAGGAAGAGGAGGAGTAAGGCAAGGAAGAGAGATGGAAGAGGAGGAGCTAGGGAGACAGAGATGGAGGAGTGATGTAAGTGGAACCTTACATGCATCAGGAACAGTCCTAGGTAACAACTGATATCAAGGTTAGATATTGGGAAACACCTCTAATTGTGTGAGTATCTTGTTAATTGAACATTATCAAACATATAAAGCCTTTGGTTATTCTTTAAACTTTAGAATCTCATTTCGACCGGGTACCACATGGATGGCATGATGGTCTGGGCAAAGCCTTGTGGAGACAGTGTGGAAGATGGCCATCTCCCATGCTGGCATCTCCTGGGTGCCAGGGTGGGTACTTCTGGCCCGCTTGAACTGGCAGCCTGAGCCGAGCTGCAGTGAGCCACAGCTCGTGACCTCAGGCCTAGACTAGTCTGCAACATGGTGGCTGTGTAACACAAGACAGATCGGGTGCCACCGATTTAAAATATTACCACAATACATAACTATCAGAATAACCCCACAGGGACTAAGATCTACCTGAAAAAGCTCTGCCACTATTTGCATTCTTAGCAGCATATGGCTTCTCACATCTACCCATGTTTAACATAATTGCTGCCCAGTGACATCATTAGTTCCTCTGCTCCTCACACATAACAGAACCTTTGGAAAGAAAAGGTATAAATTTTAAGCCAAATGTGGCCATGATTACCCAGGGGCTTAAGGGTTTAGGTAGAGGTTACCAATCTAGATGGTATAACACTTATACCTTTGCAGTTTGCATTTAAAAAAAAAAAAGAACTGAATACAAATTAATTAGTTTTTTAAACAAGTTACAATAACTTTAGATGCTAAAATTTCTTTGTTCTGTATCTGACCTTGATATAATCACTATACAAATTGGTTATGAAATTTAAAATGTAGGAGAAAGTGAAATGTTACTTACAGTCCACTTGTCTTTAAACAGCTGCTTTATATCTCTGTGACACAAATGTATGTCAAATTTTCAGATAAGACAACAAAATGAAACAGACTAGAAATGAAGAAATGCAATAGTCCTAATTGTCATGACCTTTAAAAGGTATAAAGAATAAAGGCTTAGTTAGTGGTGTACATCGCTATAAAAAATATTCTAAGCTATGTAAGATAAGATGCAAGTCAACTGAGAAGTCTAAGAAAACAAATGGTTAGGGGATATTATATTTCTTTAATTTTCATATTATCAAAAGATATCATGGTCTATCTTACTCCTTTATGACTTATAAATCATGGCAGTTTCTAAACTAGATAAAAGTTTTCAAGGAATAATTCATTATCAGTTTTCTTTTGATAAGCTCAAAGAGTTTTACTGAATGATGAGGAATAATCAATCATGAAATAAGCATTTGCTTTTACTAATCACCACAGAGATAGAGATAATCAATATGTGAAAGAAAAATAAAGTTAATACAACTCCCTTTGTATCAGTGAGCCACTGTGATTCCCCAACTATCTTCATCATTTGTTTAACACTTCCAAGTAGAGAAATTTCTCCCTCTCTATAACCATAAAATTAGCCCCATTATTATTTCATTACTATACATCAGTGGCTGTCAAAATTTTTTGGATTCTGCATAAAATATCATGAAAACAAAATTTCAAGTAAAGGCTCCATGGTACAGTGAAGATCCCTCCAAAACAATAGTGTTTAAGAAGCGAGAAACATTTCAATAAAAGTTAATGGTAGGAAACACCAACAATCTCAGGCCTGAGTCCTCATTTTACCTTTAAAATTAAGATAATGTATTAGCAATGAAATTTCATTAACATGAAAATGAGAAGCTGCCCTTTATTTAAGAAAGATTGTTACTTGACACATTATGACTTCTTTATATAGTCATTTACTTCCCTAAATAAAGCAGCTGAAGGAATAGTTCTCTTTTCTATTTCTCTTCTTTTCTTTCCTCCCCTCTTCTTCCTCTTCCTTCCTTAAGTTGGTGAATTTAATGCTTGGTCACTGGCTGGTAACTCTATTTTGAGAAAAGGTAAAAAGTCTAGGAGGTTGGACTTACTTGGAGGACTTGAGTCACCTGTGGCTTGTTATGTATATTATGCCTAGTTCCTAGTCCCTAGTGCCTCCTTCACTCCTGGATACCCACTTCCATGAAACGAAGAGTCTCCATAATATGTTCCTGTCAGCATAATTCAAGGTTCACTCGCATAAAACCAAATGACCATCCTTTATAACTAAGCAAAATCACAACCTTTCTTATTTTTAAGTATTTTGCCATGACAATCCAAAGCAATCACACTTTATGAGAATTAAAGTAACCACACTTTATGAGGAGTCTCTCATGAAGAAAGGCATATAGAAAATAAGCATTAATGAACATTCTCTGTCATAATAACCTTTTCAATTACCATAACACAGGAAAGAGCGACATTTGCTTACAAGAAATGTAATGATGACTCTGCTAGAGTCTGTAATGTTAATGACAAGCAATGCCAGATTCCAGCTTCATCCTCCTCTCTGTTTAAGCATAAAGCACTTAAAACGTATTATAAAAACTTGTTAAGCTATTTAGATACATTTTGTGGGGTGGAAAGATGACTTATGAGTGAAAAACACTTGCTGCTCATCCAGGATTCCTGTGCATGGTTCCCAGCACCCATCCTGGACACCCCACACTCACATATTACTCCAAATCTGTGAATATAATGTCCTCTTACGGCTTTCCTGGGCACTCCATTCTAGCACTTAGCAGCCCCTCATACTCACATAGCCACATATTAAAAATAAAACTAAAAGTATCTTTTTAAAGTTACACATCAATTTAGATGATATTACAGCTCTAAATTTGGGATTTCTGATAACTGAGTCATTTCTTCACATCTGACCCAGCTATGAATTCTTGACCAAATAAGTGAGAAGAGATTTTGCTAAAGGATCAAGGTGGAATAATTCATGGATTTTTGTTGTCAGAGCCACCAGGAACTAAATAAATCTTATATGTCAAAACACTCTATCAAATGGACACTCGTAGTTATAAAGGGCCTGCTTTCCAGTTTTAGAGATAGTGTCAGTGGCCTGGGGGCCAAGCAGTAGACACTTTTCCTATTACCTCTATTAAAGCGGGAACTGTAGTTCAGTAAAGCTACATATATTTCTACCCCTAAATAGAAGTTTCTTGCCATAGCCTTTTGAGGGAATTATCAGATGACATATTGCTAGTATACAGTACAAAGATTCTAAAGTTTATTAGCTAAAATCATGTTAAATCATACGTTAGTGGTTTATGAGCAGAACAACCGCTCATTCTGAAAATTACACTCAGTAAAAAATAACCCAAAAAAAGAGCAAATGTCTCTGTCATTGAATATGTTTGCTAGAACACAGTCACCAGACCATCTAAATTCCATGTCAGCAATAACATTTGCACAGGTTTTCCCTATCACCAGTCCTCAAACAATGAGAGGAGAAAGATGTTTTATCCTTATTTGGGCACCCATGGTTTCTCTGACTACAGAGTTGTTGATAGTTTGTCCAAGTGTAACCCACATGCTGACAAGTTAAAATTATGAAATGGTGCTTAGAGATGTAATAGTTTCTATCAAAATTATTTTAAATGCTTGTGCAAGGAATCTTCAATTCATTCTTTACCATGCAACAGAAAACATGAAAAATAGGAAGATTGTATTGACATCATCTACTGAGAATCGATATGTTCATGCTTTGGAGAGCAACATGGTGACAATGACCCTTGCATACAGCTGAGCTTGCTTATATCTTCTAGATTATCTAGTGCCTTAAGAATATTCTTTTCATGATGTTTAAAGTGTTTACAAAGGTTACATAATGCAAACGTTTTCTCATGATACCTGAGGCTTCATTAGAATGTGACAGTAAATGGTATGGCTTCAAATGCATATACCATCAGCCTGGACTCAAAACCCTAATGCTGAGGTACTCAGACAGTAGAAAACCTGGGTGTTTTGCTGTACCAATCATCACTTCCATTATATCCTCTTGCTTTTTCTTATTCTTCTACTTTAAGTTCTATTACTGAGATTCAAAATGAGGCACAGAAATTGACAAAATAGGAAAAAAATGAGCTGGCCTGACAACTTCCTGAATGACCCTCAAGAAGGAATAGTAACCAATAAATATCAGCAGCATCTGCAAAAAATAGACACTTTTCTGAGCATGGAGGGATGAAAGGTTCCCATCCCTGGAAGGCTTTGTATGTGCCAGGATATTACAGGAGCTCAGTGGGTAGCTGAGCCAGATGTTCATTCTTTCTGTGCTACTTTATCATGAAGCTCATGTATTAAAAGCTTACCATGTTGACATTCCTTTAAATTCCAGCCTCCCAGGACCCTCAAATAGCCACACGTACTCACGCTGTCTGTAACTGTATTTGAGATATTTTCCTTAGTCAATATCAAAGTTCATTCACACTCAAGCCAACCCCCTTCATACTCCTCTTTTTCTGCATTCCTGCTAGGAAATCTAGAAGGAAAGCAAGAATTAACACAATGGTGGCAGCTTAGACCTGGGCACTGCATATAAAAGCAATATAGTGTAATTTGATAATAAATAGGAATAGTGCCAGATTTGACTGACTGTACCCAAAGATGTTGAAATGAAAGTTTTCACTGCCAAATAGAAATAGGAGCTCATAAAGAAAATTAACATGTCAGAAAAATAGAGCCTCAGTTGAGCACACATCTGTTTTGTGACTATTATTTATTTATGCTATAAATTATGTCATCTAAATTAGCTAATTGGACCAACAAATCCATATCCCTAACCACGCTGTGACATCAGTTACTGATGAGTTACATTAGGCTTCAAAGACTCCCTGTGGCATTCTGTCAAAGAAGAAAATAAGAGAAGCAAAAGAACTCCTGGTGGATGACTACAGGCTGTCTTTGTATCCATTGTTAGGCACCAGTGTTCAAAACAATTCGTTCCTTAAAAATGATATGATGTCATCTCTTCTCTAAAATCTCTCAGAATTTTTCAAAATCAAGACAAGCAGCTTACTTACATGATGTGTTATTTCCAGTCATCCACAAATAATTGAATTTCCTGAAGTCCTTTTTTTATAGTTTATCTTCTAATGGATATAGAAGAACAATACGCATCAACAGGCTGCTACGTAATGTTTTGGTATATATATATGTATATATATATATATATTCACAAAACTTATGGACTATCTCTGTATACTAAGAGAATTTATTATAATGACTTATAGTTGGTAGTCCAGCAATGGGCAGCTGTGAAGGGGAAGTCCAAGAATCTAGTAGTTGCTTGGTTACACAAGGCTATTTCTTTCACCTGGTCTTGTGTATAAGCTGGCATCCAAAAGAAGTAAGTTCCAGCATGTATGTTGGCAAGTAAGTTCAAGCAGGCAAACAAGAGTAAGTCTTCCTTCTTCATTTGTTCTTATGTAGGACTCAGAAGAAGATACAGCCCAGATTAAAGGTATGTGCTACCATGCCTGGATTTAGGACTTGCTCTGTTACAGACTGACCTTGAACTCCAAACTCTTCTTGCCACAGTCTCTTGAGATTAAAGGCAAGTGCAACCTTGCCTGAGCCTAAGCTTTTCACAGCCACTATACCGCAAGACCTGGATCACAGATGTGCCCTCCATTTCTGGATTATAGTTCATTCCAGATGTAGTCAAGTTGACAATCAGGAATAGTCACCACATATTCCTTCCTAGAAACTTTTATCATCTTACAAAAATTTTTAAATTCATTATAATTCAAGGATCACATGCAACATTGCTAGGTAGTTTCTCTTCTATCTGCTCATAGGTCATTGTTCTTTCTTAGAGCAATCCTATCAGATGGACCCAAAGCGTATGGTACTTTAGAAGTGTTCATCATCTTCTTGCATAATGCTCACTTACATCGCAAGTTTCTACCAATGAATTTTAGTTCATTTTCAGTCCTGGCCTGGATGACTTCAATTTTAATTTTTTGGAGTGTCAAATCAGCGATCCCAGGATCTTCCACTGTCACTGTTCTAATGCCCTTTCCTCCAGTGAAAATAACTGCACCTCATCAATCCCCTCTTTCTCACAAGGACCTATAATTTACAAGATTTTGATTGTTTGGTTTTTGTTGTGTTTTGTTTTTAAGAACTAAAACGTATTAGGGGAAAAGAGAGAGAGAGAGAGAGAGAGAGAGAGAGAGAGAGAGAGAGAGAGAGAGAGA
>NW_021620528.1:500763-532467 GCF_004785775.1 Grammomys surdaster
AGAGAGAGAGAGAGAGAGAGAGAGAGAGAGAGAGAGAGAGAGAGAGACAGAACTTGTACCATAATAATTATTTTTCAAGCTGGGTGTGGTAGTGCATTCTTTAAATATTAGCACACAGGTCACAGAAGTAGGAAGATCACTATTACTTTTGCTTTTTTTGCATTATTTATTTATTCATTCACTTTACAGATTGATTGTAGCTCCCTCACTTCTCTCTCCCACCCCACCCTTGCACTCCCTTCCCCTACTCTTCTCTTCCCTTGTTCTTAGGGAAGGGAAGCCTCCTCGTGGGTACTATGCTTCCCTGGCACAGAATTTACATGTTTTAATACCAACAACCCAGTATATCTCATAGAGATATGTTCAGCTCAGCTTCAGCAATCCCTGACTCTGTCTTTCTTTACGTCTCATCCCCATCATCTCACACTCAGCCTCTGGCCTCAAGCTCCCAATACTCTAGTCTCATCCTTCCTAGCTCATGAACAGCAGGAGTTTGCTACACTATACAGCTATGGACTATCCTCTGCTTCTGTCTCTTTGTCTCTCAGTATCTCTCAAACAGACTCACAATTAACTTTGACCTTTTGCTTCCCCCTCTTTTCACTATTTTACAGCTGTAGTTTTCCTTCACCTGTTTTTCCTCATGTTCAAGATAAATTACAGTATTTCTCATGTACATGTCTTTGTTTAGTTCCCACTTCATGGTATGTATCACATGAGCTTATAATCATCTATCTAATCTACTTTTTCCATTCTACACCTGAGCTCTATAAATGAAATGCAGTTGGAGTATATACAAACCTGATTAAAGGTCTCTTTAAATCATGGCAGTACATCTCAAGTAAGTTATTTCAGTACAACTATTGTTTCCTTAACACATATATAATAAATATATGTTAGTATAGAACATAATATAAACAATATGATATACAATAACATAGAATATATGTGTCATATATATTTTAAGTGAATATATATGTATATATGCATACTTGTATATTATATATTATATACTGTATATTTATTACATATAATTATATGTATATTATATATTTCTATCCATATATATTATATAATAAATCTATTCTTATTATTGCGTATATAAATAATATATTTGCATATGATATATCATATAATTATGTATAATATATATTAAAAATACATATATGCATATTCTGGTCATCCTTCATAGGGAACTGTTCTTGTATATTGTCATCTCCTAATTGCCAGCATGTCCTACCATATACTCCCTCAGTAGGTGTTCTTGATGTCTATTTCACTGGGAGCACTTTGGTGTCTACTGAAGCCTATGCCTACTTCTCAGTCTGACAGTCACTTAACTTTCTAGGTTCTTGTACGAAGTCACTTCTACTACCACATTTCTCTTTGTCTCTTTTATATCTATTTCTCTCTATTATTTTATTCTGATTATCGAAAAAAGATTTTATATATTTTTCAATCATAAAATAAAAATATTCCACCCCAAATCTCCACAATAAAAAACAAAACAAAAAGATAAAAACAAAACTCTGGTTTTTCTTGTCAGTTATTTTTGTACCTTTGATGTTCCATATGTCCTCTGTGTTGTTTGCATCTCTTGGTTCAGTGACATATTAAATACTTAACAATGGAAAGGGTATGATTTGATAGTACCCAGTCCCACCAGGTAGGTATTTCTTCATGGCAGGAACACAAGGCATCTGGCAATGTCATGTCCACTGAATACTTTCTCAAGAGCAAGAATCTATGTTATATACTTTTATCTTTCTTAAACAACTACCAAAATGCTCAGAATATACTTATTTAATAAATAATGTATTAGCTAACATATTAATCACTGAGTGTAGAATCCTAGATCATGTTTTGGCTTTTCTCCCTTTTCTTGGACACTAAGAAATAATTACCATCCAAGCTTTCTTAGATTTTTTCCCCTAGCTAAATTATTTAAGATACTTTCCATAGAAACACAACAAAAATAATGTGAATTAGAGCCCCAGTCATTGGAATGATAGTAGGTTCAATTCAATTTCCACCCAAGGTTTCAAGTTTCTCCCTTACTTTCAATTCTATTTCCATTGTCAACTACATACACACACATACACACACAAACACAAATAACCTGACCTACTTCAGTTCACATTCTGTCAGTATTGTGTCCCCAAGGCATAAAATTGCTTTTCCCAATAGTATTCTGAAATATGTTCTACAAGGGCTCTAACTGCCCAAATATGTGTTATTGCTTAACTGTGAGTTTCAATCCACCTCTGCTCTAAACAAGATTGAAGAGGAACAGGTTTGAAGTCTGTTCAAAAAATAAATGCTAAAGACAAACCATAATTTCCTCATGTCATAGTCCTTTCCCATCCTGCCTCACCTGTAAACTAGGATTCATCCAACTGCAATTTCTTTTTAACACTGCAAGTCAATCTGGATTTCCAGAAACAAAGAGTTAGACAGAAACATAGTATTTGTCTTTAACACTTCCAGAATTAAGTCTGGTACAATGAACCTTGCTTAAATAATGTCTGGGAATTCTAGGTTTATGATAATTTTTATCATTTCAATTTAATAAATATTTTAAAATGATTCATTATATAGGATTAGTAAATAAACTATTTTTTTAAACAGAGTTTTAGTTACTCATATAATATTTGCATTCATTCCTAAAGTAATTAACTTTCTTAAGTAAGTTATCTCCCTAATCTGTTACATAAAATTCTTGTCTGGGCAGTAGTGACATATGCCTTTAATCCCAGCTTTCTGGAGGCAGATTCACATTTTATTGACTCTACACCCAGACTGCTCACTACTCAGGTAATCAGCCTCAGCCTTTGATTCCAGGTTTATTTCCTGAATATAGTGATTTTCCCACTTATGCACACATGTTCTTACAAATGATGAGATTTCCTTTTTCAGAAATTGAGTGGTATAATGTTGGACATATACATCACATCTTTTTTGTTGTTGTTCCATTCACCTGTGGATGAGCATTGAAGTTGATGTGATGTCTTGACTACTGTGAACAATGCTTCCATAAATACAAACATGCATATATTTTCAAGCCCATAACTTTTACCATTGTTTGAGTTTTACCACTGTAATTGTGAGTTCCTTAAATCTGTAGATTGCTTTGCCTCCTTCAGATATTTAAAAAGTCATTGTTCAAACATTTAAACATAGAGGCATGAAGTCCCACTCCTAGCTGAGGTGATAACAGTCATTGACCGCTGCTTGTGAGAGGCAGAGTGAGTTTTCTTCAGAGACTTGGCTTCTGAGAAGCTTTCCTTTCTTCAGGAGATGGTCCTCATGTACATTCTGGCAGCACCACAAGGAACCAATGGGCTTTAAAAGGAACACAGGATGTTGGAAGGAATCCTTTTATTGTAGGGGACAGAGGAGGAATAAAAGGTATGGTTTTGTGCAAAATATATTCTATGTGTGTATAAAATTCTCCAACAACAAAAAGAGAGAAAAAGTATTGAGCATGATGTAACTTTTATTTTGCTTTCCTTTAATTATTTTTTTAAATAATGGTTCATAGATTTCAGGATATAGGACTTTTCTCTCCTTTAAACATATTTTCTAAGTATTTGAAACTAAACCAAAACAAATGGACTTTTTTAAACTTGATTTCTTTTTCAGATAGTTCATTGATAATCTGAGAAACACTGATAATATTTGCTCATCAATTTGGTAATCTATAAATTTATTAAATTATTGGATATTTAGAATTCCATCTAAAAACAGAGACAATTTCATTTCTTTCCAGTTTGGGTGGCTAGAACACACTATGCTGAACAGAATGTAAAAGGAGAAACCCATTTTTTAATCCTGATCTTGGAAAAACTCAACTTTCACCACTGATACTAGCTTTGAGTTTGCCATAGGAGATCTTTCTCACACATCATTTCCTTCTACTCCAATTTTGTTGACAGCTCCTTATGAAAAGATATTTTATTTTATAAAGTACACTTTCCATATCTAGTGTGATAACTTTGTGGTTTTGTCGTCGATTTACTTCATGGGGTAATTTTTCATTGATTAATTTTCATACATTATGATATATATATATATATATATATATATGTATCATTTGGCATTAAATATAGTTTAACTCCAATCTTTCCTTGTTGGTTTTGTATTTGGAATTGACTATTGCCTAACTGATGTATGTACGTCCTCTAAAATTATCAAGTTATACTCATTTTCTTAAAATATTTTGTATTAGCTTTATATAGTTAGATGAAATGATGTTGGGTACATATATTTGCCAAGACCTTTTTTATAAAATGATGCTCTTTGTTTCTTTTTATTCTTTTCTTTCCTCTTATTTCAGGTGGTGCAAGTGTTGACATTCCTACAACACCTTGCTTTCATTGCTACTCTTGGTTGCACATGTCTTTTGTTGCCACCACTATCTGGACAAGAATGTGGAAAAATCACTTTTTATGATTTATTTTAGTATTTATATTTACACAGATGTGAGTGCAGATGCCCATGGGACTGCAACTGTAGGCATCTAAAAACTGCCTTACATTGGTACTAGGAGACCAACTAAGGTTATCTGTAAGACTAGTATACCCTCTTACCACTGAGAAAACTCTCCTCTTGCACATTTGAGATTTTTTATATCATACCTTACATCTTTTTTTATATTATTTGGTGGGTGGCAACACATTGAATGACTCTGGAAAAAGCCTTTCCCTTTTTGAGCTGCTTCTTTTGGTATTGTAACAAGAAGGCAAAAGTAACCCACCAACACAGGGAATGCATGACAAAACTGCTTAGTTTACTGCATTCAGAATGTATGATTGAGGCTATTCACATCACAGTGGAGCACAAGGCAGAAATCAGGACAAGAACCATCACATGGGTATAACCTTCAAAGGCTCAACCATCAGGACTGTTGTGTGACAAGATTTTTCCTAGAGCGGGGAAACACATGTCTAGTAACCTCAGACAGAGAAACCATGACAGACCAAAAATTCAGATCCCATCAAAGTTCAATTAGTTTTATAAGGGTTACTTACAGGACTATGAGTGAAAGATTATGTACAGGAGTAGAAACGGTTCAAAAACATTGCAATATAAAAGCCTATTCCAGATTAGTTAACAGCTCACAAAAGCTAGGAACCTGGAATGTACTGCACAGCTTGCAAGAAGCTTGAAGACTTTGAGAGTGTCCTTTCCAAGTGACTCAGTTGGTCTACAGCTCTTCCAGGCAGCTGGCTGATTTCTGTTTCTTTAAGACAACTGATCTGTTCTCAGCATCATCTTTGCACTTTGGGTAGTTATTATTGTTTACTCTTTGGAGAGAACCTACTGAATCTGGTCAGTTTTGTGGATTTCATGAAATCATTCTGAGTTGTTTTCCTTTTGGTTTAAGGTGCTTCACTGCAGAAATGAATTGTTTGAGGTTGGAGGAAATTGCTCCACACAGAGACCTACTTCCTGTGCTTTGGCTTTACCTTCTGAAGGTTCAACAGCCTTTCAGAATACTGTTCCTAGTTAGCAAGCAAGAATTCAAACCACAAACCTTTGAATGATTCTTTGAATTTGAACCATAGCAGATATGGAAACTCTATCTGTAGGTAATGGCATGCGATTTGGAATTGCTGTAGGCCAGCTGACGTTGATCTTTATTAAGGAAAGTCTAGGGTTATTGATTTTAAACCAAGTTTGAATTCTGTTACTTTTTTTTCTTACATGCAGGGCATTTCTGTCTACACTATTGTATCTGAAAATAAAGGAAAGGTGTCTCAGGTAATATAATCTGTCTTCCCTACCCTTTTCAATGTGCCTTTTCTTATTTCTGTGCTATGTCTTGATAGTGTGACCTCTCACCTGTTTTGCTTAGTTCTTATGAAGGTATTTCATGCCTGGATAGTTGTTTCAATTGATATTTCTGCAGAAGGACACACTCTGGACAGTTCTATTCTGCTGTCTTGGTGACATGCTTCTTGGTATTAGCATATTTTCTAATGCAAGTTGACTTCTGGTCCATATAGAAAAATAGTCCAGATTATAAGGCTGATACTTAATGACTGAAGAACTGGCCTCTACATTTTTCTTGATACAAAAAGTTACAGTTTATTAATTATTTCTAATGAAGTATAAAAAGTGAGCTTCTGACAGCTGAGAAGTTTGAAATGGCTTCCCATTACAGATATTTCTGTCATAAATAAATGCGGTTGGCATTATAAAGACTTATTGCTAGTTTCTCCAACTATCTTATTCAATAGCCTTAATTACAGCCTAAAAACAAAGACAAAAAAAAAATGTAGTGGGAGTGATGGTAATGGAGGTAAATGTTATACCCTTTCCTGGTTTCCCTTTGCAAACCCCCTATCTCATACCCCCTTACCCTGCTTCTGTGAAGTTGTTCACCCACCCACCTACTCCAGCCTCACTGCTCTAGCATTCTCCTACACTGGGGTATCAAGACTTCACAGAACCAAGGGTCTCCCTCCCATTCATGCCAGATAAGGCCCCATTCAGCTCCTTCAGTCCTTCCCTTAACTTCTCCATTGGGGTCCTTGTGCTCAGTACAATGGTTGGATACAAGCATCTGCATCTGTATTGGTCAGAATCTGGCAGAGCCTCTCAGGAGACAGCTGTATGAGGCTTCTGTCAGCAAGTATTTCTTGACATCCACGGTAGTGTCTGGGTTTGGTGTCTGCAGATGGGATGATACCCAGGTAGAGCAATCTGGTGAGATTATCTGGTGTTACAAATATACCCAGATTTTTGCAATACATGGAATTTCTGTTTGATTTTGGAAAGAATTGTAATTGAACATGTCTAAGAGAAAAATAATTCCCATATGCAGTGTTTGGATTTGAGGATAGAGAGATGAGGAAGAACATAGATATATCATATGATTCAGGAAGGAATAAGGCCAGAATGAAAGTTGATTCTTCTTTACAGGACTTTGAATGAAGAAGCAATGGAGATTGAGTACAGGAGCAATTATACTATATCAAAGGAAATATGTACTATGTTGCATTTTGAGACAAGAAACAGGGACCCACAAAATCATTGAGTAGCCTAGACTATAGTAACGTACAAATGTATGTGAGTGTGTGTGAATTTACATGCAACTTTTAAGATAATTATTTATTTTACATGTATGCATGTTTTGTCTGTATGTATGTGCCTACCACATGAGTGCTCCCATCTATGGAGCAAGAAGATTCTGTAGACTTTAAGTTAAGGATGCTTGTGGATCACCATTTGGGTACAGAAACTAGGCCTAGGTCTTCTGGAAGAGCTTACAGCACTCTACATCATTGAACCAACTGTCAAAACCCCTCCCACTATCTTGAAATGACAGAGTCAAATAGTGAAAGGCATTCAACCCATTTTAGTATGATACATGTTTTATAAAACTTCCTTTTTCATTCAATGAATAAGTATAATACATTGACCTATGACATAATAAAGTATTCAATGGCCCTCATACTATTTTTCATGTACTGGAGGATAACAAAACATTATATTTCACTTATCTGATACATTACTTTCGTATTACAATTAATAGACACTATTAGAAATTTTTGTGATTGGGAAGAGGAGTGAGGCTGAGGAATGTCCAGAGATCAATTGACACTACATTGCACCACACATATCCTCAGACTTAGTTATGATTTTACAGTCTACTCATTTTCAGTTAGATTGTTGCAGCACCAAGAAACATTTATTTGGGATTGAATAGTTAAATAGGCACATCAATTTTTTACTCTATTTCCTAATGCAAATCATACTTTATGACAATAACGAACTGAAACTACTTACAGTTCTCAGAAATTGGGATTAAGCAAAGATCATCACTTCATGTTTAATTGAAAAAGGAGGGTGCAGTCAGAAAATCTCTGTGGAACCAAGGCTGTGTGGAAAAAGAGCAATTTGTGTACTCGTGCATGTACATTCCCAGTTGCATCTTTAACACTTTACTGCCAGTGTCTTCAAAACAACTCATTTTCAATGCTAATAAACTCAAACATAAGCAATCAGTGAAATGCAAAAGTATTTCATTAGATTAGAATTGTTATCTTCCCTTTTGCTGAAGTGACAAGCCTGTGATATGTATTAAAGGAAATGAAAATCTCTCCATAGAAGCCAGCCAAAAAGACTCTGCTTTTGAGTGTACTCATTGGGTTCCAATTTCTATTATGTTTCTACTCTAACATTACATTTGCACTTCATCTTATTAAGTTCATTTACATCAGAGTGAAAGTCAGTGTAATAATAGAATAAATTATTTTGAAATTAATGCTAAAACACTAAAGACTGCAAGGCAGCTTTGATGATTAAAGTTGATTATAATGGCTAAATGTTGACAATATAATATATTCTCCAATTATTTCTCTGAGTATTACATCTCATGATACATTTTGTCAACTTCCTTTGTTGTTCCTTGCATTCAAAAAGGCATCTATGAATATATATAACAAAGAAATTAAAGTAGGAAAATCAGAAATATAGTAACACTAAAAAGTAAATAATATGGAAAGCTAAATAATATAGAAAATCAGAAATCAATGCTCTGTTTTTATTTCTATTCAAATATATCAAAAATGGGCCTTGCTCACCAGGGGAAAAAAAATAGTATGGTACTCTCAGTTTTCTCTGTCTCTTTGTTCATCCAGACCCAGTCCTTTAATCTCTTCTTTAGTATTACACCAAAGTCACAGCTATAGCCTTCTCATCTGATCCTGCCCACATCTCCTATGAATCCCAAGACCATTCCCTCTTCATCCCTTTGGTTATGACTATATCCCAGACATCAGATTTATAAGGCAACACAGGTAACAGACAAGCCATCCTACCTAAGACAATGAGAAGACTGGAGGCAGACTTACAACATCTCTTACAGAGGATTCGATTTACCTTCCACCCCCAGTCCTATTCCCAGAACTATAGCTAAAGAGTCGGCTTCCTTTCCTCTATGATCCCATCCCCAGTGGATCACAAAGACCTTCCCCCTCCAATTCTCCTTCCCCCAACTCAATTACTCAGCTTTCAACAACAGCAAGCATTCTCTATGAACATACATGCCAAACAGGTTAGGAAAATAGGTAACACACAGCATATCAACTCTGAAAATCAAGAAAGGAAACAGAAAACAAGGAAAAAAACAATAATCAGCTAATAAAGACAAATCCATAAATCAGCATCTAGAATTTAATCATCCCAAACCCAGATACCAACACATCAGCATAAAAATGGAATCAATAATACCCAGGACAATAATGTCTCTGCTAGAACTCAGCTACCCTACAACAGAAGGTTGCAGCTATACCTACATAGTTGAAGCATAAGAAAAACACTTAATGGGTAAGATTTTGAACAGAGCCTTACCAACCTAAGACATAAGTGCATTGCTTTTGATAATGCATATTTCATGATGGGTAAGGAAGGCATTCTTGTCCTAAGACAGGCTCAGTCTTGTTAATGAAATTTAAAAAAGGGGGAGAGGCTGAGAGCATTTGGGGCTGCTTGGCAAGAATCTGACATGGGCCAAGGACAACAAAATAGGCTGCTTGGCAGGAGTATTACACTGGCCAAGGAAAAGGAAGTAGTCTTCAGGCAGGAATCTGACATTAGGCTAGAACAAAAAAAAGTAATTTCAGGCAGGAATCTAAATCTTAGGCTAGAACAAAGAAGTAATTTCAGGCAGGAATCTAAATTTTAGGCTAGAACAAGGAAGTAGGCTTCAGACATGAAAATGACTTTGGGCTAGTACAGGGAAGTTGGCTCAAATATTTTGGTCATCCTGATAAGCTCTTAGAAACAGTGATAACAAGAGGGCTCACAGAATTGTGTTTACTGCCTTGCTTGTTTTCTGACTATCTGTATTTATTGTCTTGCTTGTTCCTTGATTATTTTCATCTATTGTATTGCTAGTCCCTCAACCTAGAACTGACCTTCAAACTTGCATGCAATTAAAATGGTATAAAAGCAAAAAGGAGGAGGGGGGATGGGATAGGAGGTTTCTAGGGAGGGGAAATGAGATAAGGGGATGACATGTGAAATGTAAATAAATAAAATATCCAATAAAAGAAATTTTAAAAAAACCTTAAAAGAACCTTTATAAATATGAGAGAGGTACTTAAAAAGGCAATTAATATATGCTTTAAAGAAATCCAAGAAAATGCAAACAAACAGTATAAGAAAATAAATAAAACTTCTTAAGACCTAAAATTGGATTTGGAGGCAATAAAGAAAACAAAAACTGGGGGAATTCTGGAAATGAAAAATTTAGGAACTCAAAGAGGCACTACAGAGGCAAACTTCATGAACAAAATATAAGATATGGAAGGAATAATCTCAACTGCTGAAGGTATGATAATAGAAATGAATACAGTTGTCAAAGGAAGTGTAGAATATGAAAAACTCCTGATACAAAATACCCAGACAATCTGGCACACAGTGAAAGGACCAGATCTAAGAATAATAGGGATAAAGAAAGGAGAAGAAACCCAGACCAAATGGCCGAAAAAATGTTTTCAACAAAATTATAGAAGAAATCTTCCTAACCAAAAGAAGATGCCTATAAAGGATTCAGGAAGCCTACAGAACACAAAATAGATTGGACTAGAAAAGAAAGTCATCTCCATAATAATCAAAATACTAAATATTCAGAACAAAGAAAGCATGTTAAAAGTTGCAAGGGGGAAAAACTAAGTAAAATATAATGACTGAACTGTGAAAAATGTACCTGATTTCTCAATAGAGACTCTAAGAGCCAGAAGGTTCTAGAAAGGTGTACTACATACTAAGAAACCACAGATGACAGCCTAAATCACTATATTCAGCAAAAAGTTCAATCACCATATAGGGAGAAAGCAAAATATGCCATGATAAAATAAAATGTAAAGCAAATCTGTCTGTAAGTCCAGCCCCATAGAAGGTGTTGGAACAAAAACTCCAACTTAAGGAGGTAAATTACACACATGAAAACATAGGAAGCAAATAATTTTACACCAACAAAATCAAAAGAAGTGAAGCATGCACACACACACAAACATACAAACACATACAAACCACCTCCACTACCATCACCACTACCAAGAACAACAAGAGAATAAATGAATGAACAATAATTGGTCTTTGAAACCTCTCAACATCAATGCACTCAAAAGACACAAACTAACAGACTGGATGTGAAAACAGGATTCACTCTTTTGTTTAACCCAGGAATGCACCTCAACACACAGTATAGATATTACCTTGGGGTGAAGGGATTGAGAAATATTTTCCCAAGCATTTGAACAGCTAGAAGTTACAGCCAGGTTAATATGTTATAAAGCAGACTTCAAAATGAAAACTAATGAAAGGAATAGGGATGGAAACTACATGGTTATCAAAATAAAAATCCACAAAAATGACATTTCAATTCATAATATTTATGCCCAGACACAAAGGTAGACAAGTTTGTAAAAGAAACACTGCTACAGCTTAAATCACATATTGACCCTAACACACAGGTAGTGGGAGACATTAGTACCCCCAATGAGCAGCCCATCCACACAAAATCTAAACAAATACTTGGACTAACAAGAATTATAAACAAAATGGGCCTAACAAGTATTTATGGAACATTTTACCAAAACACAAAAGAATAAAAGTTCTAGTCTGCACTTCATGAAACTTTCTCCAAAACTGACAACACACTGTGGGACAAAACAAGTCTGAATAAATACAAAAAGATTGAAATATTTCCTTGGATTCTGTCAGAATAGCCCAGATTAAAGCTGGGTTTCAACAACAACAGAAACCATAAGAAATCTAAAACTCAGGGAAACTGAACAGTGCTCTATTCAATGAGCACTGGGTCAGACAGAAATAAAGAAATTAAAGACTTTCTAGAATTCAAAGAAAATTAATATCCAACATACCTAATCTTATGGAACACAGTGAAAGTGGTGTTAAGAGGAAAGCTCACGGCACTAAGTGCTTACATAAAATTTTTGATAGATCTCATACTAGCAGTTTAAGAAGACACCTGAAAGCTGTAGAATAACAAAGCAATATTCATATTTAAGAGAGGTGGAGGGCAAAAATAATCAAATTGCATCTGAAATCAATAAAACATAAAGAGAACAAAGCAAACAATCAGTGGAACAAAGTTGGTTCTTTGAGAAAAACAACAAGATAGACTTACCTTTATCCAAACTATCTAAAAGACACCAGGTAATCAAATTTTAAAAAATCAGAGATAAAAAGGGAGCCATAACCACAGATACCAAGAAAATCCAGAAAACCTCGACATCCTTTAAAAACCTATATGCCACCAAAATGGAAAATATAAAAGAAATGGAGAATTTCTCCGTAGGTACCACCTACCAAAGTTAAATCAAGACCAGATAAACAATTGAAAAAAAACAATAATCCCCAGAGAAATAGAAATCATCAATAAAAGTCTCTCAATCAAAAAGATTACAGGGCAAGATGGTTTTAGTCTATAATTCTACCAGTCTTTCAAAGAAAAGGTAATCCAATTCTCTTTAAGTTTTCCACAAAATAGAGACAGAAGAAACATAACCACATTCATTTCATAAGGCCACAATTACCCAGATACCCAAACCACATTAAGACTCTACAAAGAATGAGAATTATTGCACAGTTTTCTTCATGAATATAGATTAAAAAAAGCTCAATAAAATATTTGGAACCTAAATCCAATCCAAGAACACATCACAATGTCCATGCACAATTATCAAGTAGGCTTTATCCCAGAGAAGCAAGGATGGTTGAATATATAAAAAAAACAGTAAATATAGTATACCATATAAATAAACTGAAACAAAAAAACAAACAAGGACCAAAACAAACAAACAAACAACAACAACGAAAACACATAGTCATTTCATTAGACACAGAGAAGTACTTTGAAAAAAATCCAATATTCTTTCAAGATAAAATTCCTGGAGTTATAAAAGATATACAGAAACTCAAACAATATCACTAAAATCAGTAACAAGAAAAGGTTGTTCATCTTCCCATATATACTATATTGCACTTGTCTAGGACAATACAAAAACTAAAGGAGATCAAGGAAAAAGAAAGAAGTCATAGGATCATTATTTTTAGATGATATGATAGTGTAGGTAAATGACCCTAAAAATTCCACCAGAAAATTTTTATACATGATAAACACTTTTAGCAAAGTGGCTGTATAAAAAAGTGGCTAAAACCTTTAGTAGTATTCCTATATACAAATTACAAACAGACTGAGAAAGAAATTAGAAAAACAATACCTTTAACAATAGCCTCAGTTAATATAAAGTACCTTGGGAAAATTCTAACCAGGCAAGTGAAAATCTGTACCATAAAAAAATTCAAGTCTCTGAAGAAAGAAATTGAAGACGATATCAAAGATGAAAGGTTTTTCCATGCTCATTGATTGTAGGATTAACATAATAAAAATGCCCATACCACCAACAGCAATTTACAGATTCAGTGCAATCTGCATCAAAATTCAAACAGAATTCTTTACAGCCTTTGAAAAGACAACCCTCGATTTCATATAGAAAGTAAAAATTAATCTGAACTAAGAGATAACACAGTTCTCAACAATAAAATAAAGGGTAGAGGTATCAACATCCCTGATTCCAAGTTATTCCACCAAGTCATAGTAATAAGTAAAGCATGATATTGGCATAAAAAAAATTGATCAATGGAATGGATTGATTAAACAGACATGAATCTACACAACTATGAAGATCTGAACTTTTCTATAAAGAAACCAAATACATACATAATACACACACACACACACACACACACACACACACACACACACACAGAAAAGCATCTTCAACATAGAGTGTTCATCAAATTGGATATCTGAATGTAGAAGAATGCAAGTAGATCATATTTACTACCCTGCACAAAAAAGTCCAAGTGGATCAAAGACTTCAGTAAAATCAGATACACTGAACCTGATTAAAAAGAAAGTGGAGAATAGCCTTGAATGCATTGGCACAAGGAACAACATTCTGAATAAAACATCAATAGTTCAGGCACTAAGATCAGCAACTAATAAATGGGATCTCATGAAATTGAAAATCTCTGTAAAATAAAGGAGACGGTCAATAGGACAAAAAAGTCAGCCTACATTAATTCCACATACAGCTGAGATCTAATATCTAAAATATATAAAGAACTGAAAAAACTATAAAAAAAATTCCGAGTAGGGTGGGGAAAATGTAATCCAGTGTAAAATAATATAAGCAAACAAACAAATAATCAAATGGATGAATGGATGGATGGATGGATGGATGGATGGATAGATGAATGGATAGATGGATGGATAGATAGATGGATAAAATGGAGGAATTTATCTAAACATAGAATTCTTAATAGGTGAATCACATATGCCTAAAGATCATTTAAGAAAATGTTCAATACCCTTAGCCATCAGGGAAATGCAAATCAAAACTACTTTGAGATTCCATAACTGTCAGAATGGCTATGATCAGTAATGTAAGTGAAAGGGGATACTGGGGAGGATGTAGAGCAAAGGGAACACTCCTCTACTGCTGTGGGAGTAAAACTTGTACAGCCACTATGGAAAGCAATATGACTGTTCCTCAGAAAGATGGGAATCAAACTACCACAAAACTCATCTATATGCACTCTTGGGCATACATTCAAAGGATTTTTCATCCTACTAAAAGTGCACTTGCTCAAAAATGTTCATTTTGCTTTTATTCATAATAGTCATAATCTAGAAACAATCTATATTTCCATCAACAGAAGAATGGAAAAAGGAAATGTGGAATATTTACACGATGGCATATTACTCCACTGTCAATTAAAATGATGTCTTAAAACTTGCAGACAAATGGATGAAATGATGAAAAAATTATCCTGAGTGAAGTAACCCAGTTATAGAAAGGTAAATATGGTATATATCTGCTTATAAGGGGATATAAGGCATTAACTAAATGATAAGTAAATTACAATCTATAGACCAAGAGATGTTGATCTACACAGGTATAGAGAGAGGTGCCTAGAAGAATGCAGTGACTTCACAGGGAGTGGCAGATATAACAAGTTTTATGGGCAGACTTCATGAAAGTAGGAATGGGGTCGGGTGAATCAGGTTGGGAAGAAGTATCTAGAATTCAAGATGGGAGATTTCAAAGGTTCTTTGGAAGCCTAGTGCAATTGATACATCCAAGAATTTGTGAAGGTGATCCTAATGAGGACTCCCAGTAATGGGGGATACAGTGTCTCAACTGCCCATCTCTTTTAGTGAGGGTGAGGACTTGGTAACCTTTAGTATGAGTAATTCCAGTGATGAGATTTGGTTACATTTGGTATGAGTGTTGGCAAAGGTTCCAAGGGTTATCCCATGGAAATCTCCTAATGACCCAAGCTTTTGCTAAGACAAAGGGTTGATCTCTGTAAACTTACAGAAGGGCACCATTGCTTATGAAAACACCCACATAACTCATTGAACATGAATTCTATCTGCTGTCTACAGGAAACTGTCACCCATACATTCCAGTCTCTTTGGTTTAGGAACATACTTTATAGATCCTGGAAAAAGAAATGTGCACACCAACCTAGCCACAAAGCCTTTGACCTAAATTTTGTTATGCCTGCAAACTATGCTAGGGCAATGATGTCACAGAACTTGAGGGGTATCCAACCAAAGACTGAATTGAGCTGAGGTCCATTCCATGAGGAAGAATTCATACCTGACACTGCTTGGGTAATCAAGAACCAGAGAATAGATAGGGCAGGGACCTCAGATAAAACCACCACTACTGGTCTTGAACAAGCAAGCAAACAAACAAAATGATTCCTAATAATATTTTGCTCTATGCATAAATTAGTGACTTTTCCACTTTATCATCAAAAAGACTTCCTCAGGAGACCAGAAGGAACAGATGCAGACACTCACAGCCAGACATTATATGGAGAGAGAGAAAGAGAGTCTAAATTGGAGGTTTCTATCCAATCCTTCCCCTCTCATCTCAGAAAGTCCTGCCTAAGAAGAAACAGAAAGATTGAAGAGCCAGAGGAGATCGAGAATATCAGGAACCAAGAGAATCAATTAAACAAGGTACACATGAACTCACATAGACTGAAGCAGCAAGCATCATGCCCACGTATGTCTGCACCAGGTTTTCTGAATATTTATTGTTATTAGCTTAGTATTTTTATGGGACTTCTGAAAGTGAGAAGGAGTAGGTCTCTGACTCTTGTGTCTATTTGGGACACTTTTTTCCCTGTAGTTGTCATGTCCAACTTCATTATGATAGCTTTTTCCTTTACCTTATTTTATTTTGTCATGTTTGTTTGTTTTTTTCCTTAGAACTGTGTTCTTTTCTAATGAAAGAGAGAAAGGGAGTGGAACCAGAGAGAAGGGGAGAAAGGGAGGAACAGGGAAGAGTAGATGGAGGGAAAAACATAATCAGGATATACTGTATGAGAGAAGAATCTGTCCTCAAAAAAAAGATACATTGAAGAATAAATATATAAACCAGAAAAGAGTAAAAATAACCCAGTCTAGGATACTTTTATAGAGATATGTACATTCCTGTAGAGGTTTGGAATTATTGAAGTATTATCCCAATTCTATGAGCTAGGGAAAGTGTATATGAGCTGAATAGAAGACTTAGTGATTATCAGCACTCTTGCAGAGGAGCCAAGTTGGGTCATTGTTGGACCCCGAGATCCAAACTGGGAAGATGCATTCCCACAGAACACTCATGAACAGGAGGTTCGATGCAAAAACAAGAGGTTTATTGATCCAGTGCACTGGGGTTTCCCCACACTCAGGCTAGAGGAACGTCGAGCTAAAGCTAAGAACAGTTTTTATATGGTTTTCACAGGGTTTATGAGGGCAATCTTACAATCACCTCTTAGACAATGCTAACCACAAAGGCTGACCTCAAATGGCTGCTCCCATGCCCAGTTTCTTGGCAACACATATTTGTACATTATCTTATGACAATGAGTGTTAGCTAAGTCTGTCTTACCATAGCTCCTGTTTGCCCAGGTTTATTGGGGTAAGGGCCCAGCTTCCTGATTACCTCTTATCTTGGGCCCTTCTCCTGGAATGAGTGTGTAAGTCTTTGGAACGTGCTTCTCCCAGGACATGTCCTTGGAGAAGTTAATTTTTAAGTTTAGGCTGAGACCTGAGATTTCTTCATCATCATCACCCATATGGCCCCTCAAATCTTTCATAACTCCAGGAGTATAAATCATTCTTTCCTTTCCTCTGTGGGAGCCAGACACTCAAATAAAGCACACCCAAAGATTCTGACAAGCACTTATAAACACAAAATAAAAATAAACAAATCTGGGCTGGAGAGATGGCTCAGTGGTTAAGAGCAGTGACTGCACTTCCAGAGGTCCTGAGTTCAAATCCCAGCAACCACATGGTGGCTCACAACCATCTGTAATGAGATCTGACGCCCTCTTCTGGTGTGTCTGAAGACAGCTACAGTGTATTCATATATAATAAATAAATAAATCTTTAAAAAAAAAATAAAATAAAATAAACAAATCTGTATAAAAACAGAAAGCAAACATTCCACTCACCTTTGATCTGTTCATTCCAGAGAATAAAATTTCACATTTCAAAACATTAGTATAGAATGTATGAAAGTTTGACTATTGTACCTGTTTTCACATACACTCTCCTCTATCTAAAAACAAACAAAACAATAACCTTTCATTTTTAAATCAATCACCAGGGCCCTCAGTTTTGAATGTGGTGATAAGAGTATCAAATATTCTTACATGGAGTGGAAATTAATCCTGAAAAAGGAAGCCAACAAATTAACATTGACTGTCTATTCACTTACACATGCAGCAAGCACTTCCCTACTTTGCAAACAGTGTGAGGGATTCTGGAAATAAAGTAATGAATGAGTCTGAACTCTGTCTAGCCTGAGCCTATCTGGGTCAAACACACTCAGAAAGAACTACTTATAGTACCATGTGCCAAGTCCTGCATAGCCACAGAAGGGATGACATGATACAGGTCTCACACCTGGACCAAAGCCTTCAGGGCATGGGCCTTCATGAGTATTGACAGCACAAGGCTTGTCTGTATAATAATGTATATATTTCACTTCATGTTCCTACTTTGGTAAATATTCTTTCTATCAAGGTTATTGGGAAAAGTTCTCCCTGCCAAGATTAATGACTCCATGGTAACTAGACACAGCTGGAGTCCAGAAGGAGAGGGTGTGTCTAATGTTGTTCAGCAAGGTGGTGAACACTGTGACCTTCAAAACAGCCCTATGGCTATGGGAAAGAACTCTGAAGACAACAGTTCAAGAATATATAAACAGGATTTCTCAACTATACAAAATATAAAATGCAATGAGGGACTTCATGGACCCAAAGGAAAAGAGGCAGTTGCACTAATTAGTAGATAAAAGAGAAAATAATAGTTTAAAATAAAACAAGGCTCAAGGTTCAAAATGAGCACCAGGAAGAGAGAGAGTGGTAATCTCAGTACAGGAACCCCTCCCCCCCTTCTACTCCCCACCCTGAGCTTAACTACTTGTTCCTGCTTACAAAGAAGGCAGATTTCTGAATTCAAGGTCAGTCTGGCACAGAGCCAATCTAGATCCAGGCCTGGTAGGAATGGTGATCACAGGATAAGATACCAATCTGCTAGTTTATTGTCTGTGCTTACAAAGGCAGACACATCTCTGAATTCATTTGCTATGTTAACAACAACAACAACAACAAAGTTCTTTCTCTCTTTTCTAAGAGTCAAGGGGCTAAGGTTATAAAATATTAATTTGTGGGATAGTCTAAGGAAACCTGGGGTAAGGATTGAATTGATATGTAAATAAAAGACAGGGCTTTGGTCTACAAAAGCTGAGCTATCTTAGATGAGCTGTCTTGAGCATAAGTCACAGAGCAGTTAGCTTGCACCCAGAACTGCCTTCAAGTCCTTTCTTCCACTACTCCCAAGCACTACTTCCTCAAGACTCTCTTTCCAAGATGAGGTTGGTCCTTGTCAACCATGAATCATTTGAATGGCATATGCTGATGGGCAGTTTAAACAACATGATCCAGGCTAGGCATGTAGCTTCAAGCAATTTCCTCCATGGTGGACAGGGAAATTTCTAGGTTTAATCTTCAGAACCTTTCCCTACTGTTAGTATTCTATCTAAACTCCACCTCCACAGTTATCTGGCAACAGCCAGGTATGCTCCTCCCCACAGTTACCTAGCAACAGCCAGGTAGGCCTGCCCACTATAAAAGGGGCTGCCTGCCCCCTCCTCACTCTCTTACTCCCTTGATCCCTCGACTGCAGGTTCTCTGCCCTCTCTCCTCTCCCCCCTTCCCTTCCCCCTCTCTCCACGTGGTCTTGGCCGGCCTCTGCTCTCTCTCTCTCTCCCTCCCTCCCCCTCCCTCCTTCTCTCTCTCTCTCTCTCTCTCTCTCTCTCTCTCTCTCTCTCTCTCTGCCTCTACTACCCTCATGGCTCCCCTCCCCATGCCCTAAATAAACCCCCTCCCCTTGTGGAACCAGCTGGTCTGGTGTTGTCTGTCTAAACTGCACACCGAAATCTTTCACCTACCACCACCTTTAAAAAGATCTTCAGAACAGAGATGTAGAAGCATTAACTCTGGAAGAATTTGTAAAGAAAGAACTGAACCAGGATCTGACTTTTTAGCTGAGACATTTGAAGTGAGTTCACTAGAAGGGGAGGCAATAGAGAGTGTAGGTAGTGAGTTTGTAGGGCTATTTAGAGAGCAGGAGGGAGGCATGTATATGGTATTGAGACAGCCTGGGTCTGGCATGTAAATATAGGCATGCAGTTTTGCTTCAACACCTGTTCACAAATGTTTTTGCCTAGAAAAGAGTATTGCAACTAGAGTTGGAGCTAAGAAGTGACACTCTACTCTGTGGAAATGACTAGGAGTCAAAAATTCTTTTCTCCTTTTAGAGGAATGATGTAATTGGCCAGACTTAAGCCCCTGGAGTGATAATAAACAAGGAAGGCTAAAACAGACCACATGAATTTGAGCAGGATTGGGCAGGTTTTTTCTGTTCGAATTTTAAAATTTTAACTATGGGATCTTTTACTAATGTCACCAAGTCAGTCTTTCCAGTCTCAAACTGTATAAACTTTTCTTTTTAGATTAACTACATATATTCTTCTTGAACATTGACTCCTTAACATCCATCCATGCTACAAAGAACGTATCACTCTGACTCTGCACATTAGTGATGTATCAGATAGGTCTTCTAGACTAATCAGATGAGTGAGAAAAGAAAATAGTTAAAACAAGGATGATCTGGAGACAATGGAAGCTGACTGGAATAATGAGGTAAGAAAGAAACAGACAGAGCCAAGGATTTAACAGTAGCTAATGGATCCTGAAATTTTTCTGCTTCCAGCAACACTTTGATTTTTTTACAGAGTGACATTCCAGATTACTCACCTGTTAGGAAGCACCCTGCAGCTCTGGGCAGTTTAATCTTCACAAGACAATTACTATTAATGCACATCTATCTGGCTGGAAATCACCGTCTGAGTGACTTCAGAAGCATGGGTGGGAATTGTATCATCAACACATGGTAGTTTGTTTGTGCAGAAAATAGTTTGGTGGAGCTGACAGAGCAAGTTTAGTGTAGAGATTTTCTTTCCAAGCTGCTTTGCTCTGAGAAAGCATGTGTAAATGAGGTAATAGCCTCTGAGTTTCTTGCAGAAATCAAAAATGCACTGAGAATGGAATTGTTCACAGGGAAAAGGAAGAGTCAAATGTATTCTGAACTGTAAACACTTGCTCTGTGTGATTCCATTTAGCTTTCTGATAACAAAACACATTACACTAAGTTTCCTATCACCCTGAACTGTACAGGACTGACAAACAATTTGAAATGTCTATCTCTGTGCCCTGGAGAATTCTGACTAACATTTCCTCTGATCATATCCGTAGGTATATCCATCCACTCTGCACACCTCTCCAGGGTTTCTCTACCTCTACTGAACCTCAACATCATCTTGGTAATGATGTCATAACCTCCGAGATATGAAGTATTGTAGTCTAATATCAAGCCAAAGCTCTGGACTTCTGTTCACACATCTTTCCTGTCTACATTCTAGTCCAGCAAAGAATCTGTCTGGTAGGATACCACATGCTATACAATCAGCAGTGGGCTCCTGTCTCCATTTTTTCTACTAAAGCTTGATTTTATAATATTGTACTTCAGATGAGCTATGTCAGAAATTCTGCTACTAATGAGACTTGAGATATGACATTTGTCTGAATTCTATGGGACATTTTCAAAAATTTAGACTATACTTAGAAATTTGAGCAAAAGGAGAAGCCTCCAAACTAAAGGCCATAATATACTTTAGTAACTGCTGAATCTATGTAACATTGCCTGATACTCTCTGATAAAGCCTTCAAATGTTCACTAAGCTATAAGGTGCTATCCCTGCCCGTTATCTGATTATCTGTCTGATTGGTTGCCTAGGATGTCTATGGCTTTTTAGGCCTTCCTTTTGCCTCCTTTCATCTGCCACATTCTCCCTTGCCTTGACTTTTGCTTTCTTTACCAGGATGTCACATTAAGCATGATCAAGAGTGTCTTATAAACAGAGGCTTAGTTCCAGTACTCTCCCTTGCTTCCTGCCCTTTGATAAAATGGAAAGCACTCCTCTGGAGAAACCGATTTGATTGTAGCTATACAGATATACCTATCCTCTTCTGGACAGATGGGGTCATCTTCAGTCCCAGAATTTCAGTAAGTTTGTGACTTTCTGTTTTAATGATAAAATGGGCCATGAACAATGCTAAGTAGGAGACTTGAAGTTATGTCTCCCCTTCTACCACACCGAGCTGTTTATAAGAACATGCACTGATAACTCTTGAAACAACAATGTCCCTTCAAGCAGCATAGAGGAATGCCAGTGGCCCTACCTGGAATAACAAAATTCTAAGGCCTAATAGAGGAGGCTTAGCTTTGTGAGACACTAAGTTCTTAGAAAAAGTGCAACAGAAATAACAAACAAATCCTTTTCCCAGAGACAAGCTGTTCTAATATAAGTACCAATACTTTTTCCTTCCTGACTATGTAGGACTGCCTGGTCTAAAGCTCCCTATGTAGACAAGTGTAGATCTGAATTCACAGGATTCCACAACTATTATAAAATATCACAAAATAGGGTTGTTTTATTTTTGACAAATTTAGTCATTTTATGATATGTGTGTTTGCAGTTATCCACACTTTGTGTATCACATCAGTATATATCATCTTTTACAATACTGTGTATGAAATGAGTTTGAACTAATACATCATAATTTGACTTCTGTTTAGCAAAGCAATTTTTGTTCCCAGGGCAAAGAGATTAATTTACTGTCAGGAGCTGCCCTGCTTATACACTGGAGGCCTAAAATCAGCCATAGGCCTAAAATCATCAATAGGCCTGACATACATGCCTGCTAACACAAAGTCTTGGGTCTCTGTGGAAAAACACTGAGACAGACTGCTAGAAGCTATTGTAAACAAGCAGCTTTGGTAGAAAATTACCAGGCTGAATAGTCATAGACCTTGTAGATAGGTAACCTTGGTGGATAGTACCAACTTAGATAAGGACAAGTGAATCATAGCCAAAGTCATAGTGACATGTCCCTTCACCCAGCTGACACTCTGTTCTGGAAGATATCTGTACCCCCCCTGAACACCCATGCTCCTGCGTCATCCCCTTCCCTACATCCTGCCTGTTTGTGTATATAACCCCTGCATGAAAAAGTAAAAATTGCGATTTAATCAATCAGACTATAGACAGATCACCATTTTTTGTGTCCACCTGTTTCCCCCATCTTCTCTTTCAGGTGACCTCCCTGGACCCCTGTTTAATGCCCTGCTGGACAGGACAATATGCTAATAAAATTAGTCAGGTGTTTAAATAAAATTCTGGATACTTTCTCAAAGGGGTCATAAGATTATGCTTTCTAATATATATTTACCAAAATACATAACGAAATAGACCAAAAGTGAACATTGGAGTTACTGGCACATAGATCATGCTTGAGCTCAAATTCTGACTCTCACATTTACTGACTATCTATGAGGTTTTAACCTGAAGCTCAACTCACCAATAATAAACTGACAATTTAATACCACTATTATAAAGTTCTTATTAGCATAAATTACAAAATTATACAGAAATGTTGTCTAGTAAAGAATACTGCTATCCTTAACTGTACAACATTCACATTTTAGAATAAATCCTATGTCTTTACTAAATACATTTACAGAAATATTAATACCTAACTTATTAATGTATCAGGTTTAGATGATCATAATAGGTTGTTTGTCTGAAAATGTCCTATTATCTCATTTAGGAAGATATGGAAACAGAAAAATAAGAGACTGGGTTTACATATGCTATATATTTTACTACATGCCCTCTAATTAAAAATAATATTTCAAAAAATATTACAAAGAGAGTAGTTCATACATTAACTTTAAAAATAGGTTATGAGGCCTAGAGAGATGGCTAAGAGTACCTGATGATCCTTCTGAGGACTTGGACTCAATTTCAAGCACCCATACTGTAGTTTAAAACTGTCTATGACTCCAATTTCAGGGGACCTAAAACCATTCTCTGGCCTCTGCAAATATGAAGCATACACATGATTCTCATACCTGGAGGTAAAGTACACATTCAAAAGTATAATAAATAATAAATTAAAACAGATTCTGATCTTAAGAAAGGTTACTTGCTCATGACTGTGTTGAATGACCACAATTACAAATAGATACTCATCTAACACATATAATATTAAACCCTAATTTGTGAAATAAATCCAAATTACATAAATAGGCAGATATGCACAGGCACATAACCTCTCTCTTCATACATCTGAAGGTGGTTTCCTACATCATTTCATAAAAATGAAGGTGAACATTCTTATTGGAAGGTGTCACTGTCTCTCTGGGATCCAGAGCTGTGCAATCCCCACACAGGAGGCATTGTATCAATACCTTGTGAGCTCCTTACTTGTGCAGTCTGACTACATAGATCACTTCTGATTCACTTTGCAGCCATGGGATCTATAAACGATCTATTCTAGATTCATGGGATCTATTCACTTTTCTAAGCCAGATAACATAGTCATAGTGCAGATTAGCCAAAATTGAAGGTGTGGACTAGTTGCAGATGACATTGCCATGACAAGTGGAAAGCAAGATGGATGGAAGTGTATCCACCCAAAGCAAATCCCGAGACCGTTAATCATTAGAGTGATGCCTTGTAATGATGATCCACACTTAGGCACTGAGAATATGAATTGTCTTCTGAGTAACAACATGAAAGTTGTGTGACAGTGGAAAGTCATAGGAGATTATGATGCTTTATATTTTTAATCTTCTAGATTTTAAGATTACAATAAAATTATATCATCTCTCACTTTCCACCCTCCAAACCCTTTTATATCCTCCTTCTTGCTATCTTTTGAAATCATGGCTTCTTTTTTCACTAATTGTTATTACATGCAAATATGTATAGACATATATTTTCTTAGATAGAACCTGTTCAGTATTACAATGTTCCTTGTATGTATGTTTCCAAGATTGACTGTTTTGCATAAAAAAAAAACAACAATTGAAATATTCATCCCTGGGGAAGACTATTTCTCCCACACTTAGCATTTTTTGCCTGTAGTTCTTGGTGTTGGGTTGAAGCCTCATGGTCTTTTCCCTGTATACTTTAGCATGTCACCAGTTATTGTCTTTGTTCAGGTCATATTTAGACAGTCATGTTGACTTTATGGGTGTAGCTTTTGAATTACTAGGAGATTCAGTCTCACAACAAACGTCTTTATCTTCTGGTTCTTACAATTTTTCCGCCTTCTTTCTACAAAGTTCTCTGAACCTTACATATAGAAGTGTTTTGTAGATATATCCACTGAGACTGGACTCTAAGCCCTGCAATTTGATTAGTTGTGGCTTTCTATAAGGGTCTTTGTCTGTTACAAAGAGAAGCTTCTGTGATGAGGGTGAAAACTACTCTTACTATGTGTAAGGGCTTTTTATGAGCAAAATGATGGTTGTGCATTCATTAAATGCACATTTAAGAGTTACTTTGGAATTTATGGCCTGTTATGTTTATGTTTTATTCCAGTCAACTACATTATTGAGGGAGATAAAACAGAGACAGAACAGGAATGAGGAGGAAAAGGAAGTAAAAGAGACTCAGAGGAAGACAATGAAGATGAAACATAGCTGCCTAATGTGCACTACTGACGTGCATAAGAATTTGGTCTTTTGAACACATTATGTTTATAGAGTCCATGGCAATTTAAAGAATCAATACACCTCAAGTTTTTCAACTCTAACAGTAGGAAGAATGCCTCTTATTATTTCTTCTTTCAGGTCATTATGTTACAAATATGGTGAGGAGACAAGGGAAAATACTGAAGACAGACTCAGAATTCTTGTATTCTTGCAGGCTTCTACCCAACTCTGATGAAAATTGAAAAGAGCTGTGCAAGGAATTGTGTGTCATGGTAACTCCATGCTCATCACAACTGCTGTTCATCATGACAAAATGTTGGATAGCAAGTTTGCTGTTACAATATTTAAATTCTATTTAATTTTTCTCCTCTTCTAAATTGTCAAGGACAACCAGTTAAAGCATTAGCAACTGCAGGATTGAGACATAGCATTGGTCTGTTCTGAGCAAATGGTGGATGGGTAGAAGAGAGGGGATTCATGTCTTGCTCGACATGAAGACAGAATGATGTATGTCTCTAAGTCGAATGTAGTATTGCAAATAAACATCATTTAAAAATCAAAGGCAAGATAAGCATTTAGTGTAAGGGACTCAAGCCAGGAGACTGAGATGTCTCAGAGAAAGAGAGGGGAGTTGGTGGGTGAGGTAAAATAGGTAGAACTAGGAGTATGCTTGAAAAGTGAGTAAAAACAATGGTTAGCAGCAGGGTATGAGGTGCAATTCTCTTGAGAGAATTTTCTGGTTAAGCTGATGAAGAGGAATTGAGTAATTATTAAGGAGGAGAGATTCATTCTTCAATACTGAGGGATGCTTTTTTATCTTCTACATATGGCCTTGTAATTATAACAGCACCAAAGGGAAGCTCCCATTTGTAATTAAGGGGCAACTGCTAGGTATTAGGATAGGATCTGAGGAGTGTAACTGTAAGAAAGAGGAAAGGCAAAGCTGACTGCCTATAAAAGTAAAGGCCAGCAAAGCAAGATAATCCTTTATCTGTCTGTGCTTGAGTGCCTAACCTTTAAACTTCTGGGTCACAGACAGAAGGTTGGATCGGGAACTTTGGACACAATGATTTAACTAGGCAGGTTGTTAGTGTTACCCATTCACATACTACCCATTGTAGTGTGTAAAATTTCTGTGAACCATATTGTCAGTTTTAAGTAGTTCTTTGAATGTATTGCTTCTAAAAGGTATCCTTTCCAAGGAGCTAGGAGCTGACAACATATGTTTCAGAAAGACATAGAAAGAAATATGTGGGAATTCTCCAGCTTGAGAATCCTACCCCTTCTGCAGATGAAAAACTGTTCCAAGTCTGACAGATGTGAAAGCCTCCAAGGCATCACATACCTCTTTGCCAGCTCCTGTCATGGAGATGTTTTTGCCACTGAGTTATCCCCAAAGTGATGGGAACAGAGACTCTCCCCAGATGCCAAAGGCATCTCTCCACAATCAAAGCCCACACAAGAGCCCAAAAGGGAAGAAGACTACATGGTGAAATCACAGATATGAAAAGCAAAGCACTTAAATATAAATAATTGTCTCCAACACCATGGGAAAACACAGTCTGTAATTTACCTACATTTCAGTGTAACTTGTTTAAAAGGAGATGTCCTAAGCAAGACTCCACCGAAGACAGTCAAAAGCAATTGTTTGTATCATTCGAGAAAACAATCTGTGCGCTCTACAGCATCAGAATCAGTTTAGAACCCAAAACAAAACAAAGTAAAACAACAACAAGACACTAAGAGTAAAGGAATTTTACATCCTTAGATATTTTAAGAGTTTTAAGGTCATACCTGCTTTTTGCGGTGCTGGGATAAAACCTGGTTTCCTTAAGTATGCTCAGCAAGTATTCTGCCATTGAGGACACCTCCAGCTCTAGCTAAAGGATGGAATTCCTTTCGTTTCAATAAGCTTCCTAAACCTTGTGGGCTATATTCAAATGCAAATGGCATGCAAAAGGAACAGGGTGTGGAGGAGAGTCTAGAATGCAGTTCAACAAGCTTCCATGAAAAACAAGGACACTGCTTTCTAGACTCTGAACATATACTTTCAAGACAATAGGCATTGTATTCTTCAAATAGTGTTGTATTTTATAAAAAGAGAACCAGGATATATTAGAGAGGATAATGCAGAGAATAAACTATAATCCATTGTATAAAATGAGATCTTAGTATCAAAATAAATATTGAAGATATTTAAACTTAAAACATATACTTGCCTTCACAAGTATTCGTAATCCATTTGTGGAATCACAATACAGACTCTTCATGCACACAGCATAAAAGCTGTCAAGCCAGAAATGCTGAAAATTGAACTGGGCTACTTTTTCCTCCGCATCCTTCTCTGGTAAGTGGACAAACACTTAAAATGTTGCATGCACTGAGATCATATTTAAGCTTATGTGAGTATGTAGAGTGAAAAAATTATAGATACTGGGTATATAGAATCCTTTTTAGACATGCAAAATATTCTTTAGGCTTTCTTTATAAGGACATGGAAAATTTTCTGAGAAACCGAGCCATGAAGCAAGTTAGGAATGTGGAAAGACCAGTCACCATTACTGGAACTGGCTGACTGGCAAAGAGAAAGGAAAGAATGCATGTGAGCTAGGTGGAACCAAGCTGGGAACCAAGCTGGGAACAAAGCTGGGAACCAAGCTGGGAACAAAGCTGGGAACCAAGCTGGTAACCGCAGTGACAGGACAAGGCCAAAGTAACTGGGCAGGACCACATTCTTGAGAAAGATTAGCATACAGAGAGTTTTCACCTGACCCTGACTCATGTAGGTTGGGTTCCTTTGGAATGTTCCGCTATTTTTATGTTATGCCACCTTAACAACCCCTCATCCCCCTCCCCATTCCTTGGTTTGTGGTTTTTCACTTTAAAAACCCCTCTCAAACTGGCTGTCAGGTCGATTCAGCTCCTGCGTGAGCAAAGGAATTGACCAGCAGCTAGCCGTCACATGCCCGAATAAACCTTGCTATTGCTCCAGTTCACGGTGTCTCCAGCAGATTACTGGGTGGTTGCGACTTCAGTGAGGGTCTCCCCTCTGCGGGGGTCTTCAAGTACTTGTCATTCAAGCAAGCTATCAGTAAAGGTAAACAATATTTACAGTTGTAGTGGATCAAAGAAATTTGAAAGTGTTTTTGTAAAATCTTTTAAATTCTCATGTTTTTGGTTAAAAGTCAGTGGTTCTTTCAAAATTTTAGAGAGAAAAGGATGACAATTAAAATCCTTCAATAAGTGCTTAATCTAAGTTTGAAAATAAAGTGGCTTTATTAGTCACTTTTTAACTATGTAATATTTATGGCAGATTATATATTTATTGTATTTGGTATGACATGGGATACTGACATGGGTATGTTCACTTTACGACTTAAATCTGTGTCCCTTGAAAATTCATGTTGGAAATTAAAGTTCAGGGCCATATTCTTGAAAGGTAAATTGTCTTTCAGATGATCAGGACATTCTTACAAAAGACTCAGTGTCCTATGCTCCATTTCTAACTTTAAGGCTGGAAGCAAGAAAGCATGAAACCTCAACTTATATCACTTATGCTTGAACTTCAAATATGGTCCTTCTAGTCCCCAGATCTGTAACAAATAGTGGTCTGCTGATTATAAGTTATCTGATTGAAGGTATTTGTTATTAGAAAAGAAATATATGCACATTATATCTTAAGATAGTCATAGAAGTATATGGAAAAAGTCCAATTATTAAAATAAATACTAGCACCAATTTTAATTAATCTGTTCAATTGAATGCAAACATAATTTGTGTATTCACTTGTGACTGTTATGGGATGCTTTAGCTTTTAGTCTTCTGATTTTGGATATTAAAATAACATTAGAATGATTATTATCAGAAACATTGTATATATTTACTTATGATTTTTGGGTTGAATTAAGAAGCAAATATTGCTGGATTGAAAGAAATTCCTATTTTTAAAGCTTTTTGGAACTTATTACCTAATAAGTTGTAGGACTTTCGGGTCTAGGTTTGAACTTAAATTTGAAAGAATCCCACTGTCCCAGGACACATCCCAGGAGGGACACATTCCTTAGACAGAGGACACTTGCTAGATTAACATTCAGAGGAAGAAGGGAGAGGCAGATTAACATTCCTCAGACCACAGGGGAGGAAACCCACCTGCGGGTGAGGAGGGCCCAGAGCATGTAGACACATTCCAGGAATCAGGAAGCTAGGTTCTTAATGTAATAAACCTGGGCAAATGGAAAACACTCATTGTCATAACCTGAGTAACCTAGAGGTCAGACTTTGTGGTTTCCCCTTGTGAACTCTGTATAAAAAAACGACTCTCAGCTTTTGTTTAGGGCTCTCTTGCCTGCATGCGAGAGAATCCTAGTGCACTAGTTTCATTAAATCTCATGCTATTGCAGTGAATCCCGTCCGTGTGTCTCTGTGGAAGCACATCCCTGGTTTTGGATCTTAGAGTCTAGCAAAGCCCTATAAAGTGTAACCTACATCCATTCCAATGCATCAGTGGGGCAGCAAGTGCAATATAGTGGAATGGAAGGGGAGTGTGGTTGGTAATCAGAAGAGAGAGGAAAAAGACATGTCAGAGAAGTATGTAGAGTTCAAACCTATTAGGTCATTCAAAGGATTTTAATTTTACTCTGAACAAGATGGAGAATACACATGATGCAGTTCTCTCATTAAAAAAAAAAAACAAATTAAAAATTAAATAAAATTTGACAGCAGAAACAAGAAGGAAGCTGATGCAGTAGGACAGCAAAAAGAGTGCTCCTCCAGTGGACAGAGGCTAGAATTACAATGTTCAAATGGATAGACACTAGATTCTGGAATCCAAGAAAGGAAAAGAGACATATATATATATATATATATATATATATATATATATATATATATATATATGACACAAGAAAACAATGCTAGAATGACTTTAAGTTTTTGATTTAAGAAACTAGGAAAACAGCAGATTTGTCATTTTTCTTAGATGGAGAAGTACTGTGGTAGACAATGTTTAGATCTGCCATCTAATTTGGCCAAGTATCAGTCATCTTTGAGACCCTATGCAAATAGTAGAAAGAGTCTATCATTGCTCATTTGTTCACACCTTATTATTCTAGAGATATGACTACACTTTTCAAAAGTGACTATATTTGTAATAATTTGTGTGTATATGTGTGTGTGTGTGTGATACATGCCTGTGAACACGCAAGTGTGTGTACCAACATTCATATAGTCATGACGCCTCCAGCAGTATCACCCTCTTCTTTACTTCTTTGAGACAGGTTCTTTCCCTGAACATGGAGCTCCAGTTTTCTACTAGACAAGGAGTCAACAAACTTTAGCAATTACTCTCTCTTTGTCACCTACAATGCTGGGATTACAGGATGGATGAGACCTCACATAACTCAGATATGTGTGTGTACTGGGGTCAGAACTCAGATAGTTAGCCAGCAAACACAAATTGTCACCCAGCTCTCTTTCTATCCTAATAATAATGTGGATTCGTGTACATAATTTTTTTCATTCTTGGATAAGTAATCAGATCCTTTCATATTGTGAAGGTTTCTTTCCTTATTTGCTTTTCTTGATTAATCTAGCTAATAGTCACATTCATTTAAGTTTATTTTCATAAGTCTACATATTATACCATTTTTATTTATAAATTTCTTAAATTTTGCCTTGAATTTATACAGTTTGCTCTTGTGTTTCTTTATATTCTCCTATTCTCCTGCTATTTAATTTGCATAATTGTTTAATCTAATTATTGCTGTTTATCAGGAAGATTACCTAAGGCTGTGAGTTTGTGACTAGTAATTGTGTTGGCAGAAACCCAGGCATATTATCTGCATATGAATTTTACTTTTGTATTTTTTTATTAGTGGTGGATTTGTATCCATTGATCTGACATTTATTTAACATATTATGTTTATTCTTCACATATACACTTGTTGTTTTACGATTTAGCTTATTAGCAATTTTTCTTTCTCCTGAGTGATGATGGAAAGGCCATAAGAATCCTGCTTTTTGCAATGCTTTTCTGAGTATTCAGAGTGTGTCTTGGGAAGAATGCACAGAAGGTAGTGCTGGCCAGATACATTATCTATCCTGTCAACCCTGGAATCTAAGAAGATTTATTCTCTGATGTTGGTGCAAATGAGAAGCATTGGACTCTCTAGCTATAATCAGTGATTCCTGTCTCATTTTCAGTTCACATCTTTATACATCCAGTGCTCTGAGATATTACAATGTTGACCTCTTTTACTACATCAAGGTTTTCTCTTTTTATTGCCTAAGAATAACAAGTCAAATATTCTACTGAGAATAATAAAACTTCCCAAAACTTAAGAGATCAGAAGACCAAACAGATTCATTTCTCATTTTTGTAACTTTTGGAAATGTATATACACACACACACACACACACACACACACACACACACACACACACACACACACACATACACATAC
>NW_021620528.1:532567-537773 GCF_004785775.1 Grammomys surdaster
ATATATATATATATATATATATATATATATATATATATATATACCATATTTATATCTTTCTGGCCATCTCCCCAGATGTGACTGCAACATGCACTCCTCCAAACTTTCTCTATTAATTTTGAAATCCTATTAACTTTAATTAGTACTATTCCTATGTGCATGAGTGTGGGACCATCCACAAGACCATAAGAAACCTACCAGTAAACATAGCCTCCATAAAGAATGATTACTTCTCTCTTTCCCAAAATAACTATCTACTTCTAATCAATAAGAGACATAGCCTAGAAAGTTTGTAGTCCATCTATTCTGGGATTTGGTTGGCTTGTACAGGTAACCATAGCTTCTGTAATACCATAAATGAGTGAAATGGGCATATCATCTCTAGAAGACAGCATCTCATGGTACTCCCCCTGTCCTCTAGCTCCTATTTTTCCTACCTTCTATATCAATGATATTCTCTATGCTTAGTGTAGATGTTCTAATTAGAGCTAAGCACTCTGTTGCTTATTCTTGAAACAGTGACTAGCCTTTTATCTCTTCATTCACTGCTTCTCACTGCAAAAAGAAGCTGCTCTCATCAAAGTTGTGAGCATCACAAACCTATGGGCAAGGCAACTTGACAAAGTGACCATTTAGCAAAACAGCAATAGCAGGTTCTACCCTAGAGCCTGTAAACTCCCCAGTCATGAGATTTGACCAGGACTTAGGTACCAGACAGAAAATACCATCCTGCAGAGAAAGCCTCAAATCTAGTCACAATGTAGTAAGATGCCACAGAGATGTCATTTCTGTACTGTGATGGTGGGCATTTCTTGCCTGGCAGGTTGATACTGTAGCATGCATGTCCAGTACTGGTTGAAAATATCTCCAGCAACAGCTCGCATACCACCTGATGGTACAAATAATGCTCTCCAGCGGTGGGGGGGGGGGGGATTTTTCACTGGTTTTGAGATTGATTTCTCCATGTCCGGTAGCCAAAGTGTGTAGTGTCTTCAGGAATAGGGTCTTCTAATCGTGTAGTCAGTATGGCTAACCAAAGGCAATGGCAATTGTGTGCTGTTGTAGAGACTTCTTTTGCCTCCTTGACCAATAACTCAGAAAAATATATCTCATGCATTGTACTTTTTACTTAATAATTCATGAGTTCTCTTATTGGAATTGCCTATTTACAGAGAGCAGTTCTGTTTGAACTATCTTTAAAATTATATTTTGCAATTATGTTACTAACTAGTAGATTCCCATGAAGTTTTTTAATAGATTCTTAATTTTGGTTAACCCAACATTTTCTTCTGTCCTCTTGCTACTCCCCATCTTAAGACTTTAGGCCACAGTAGTCCCCTGATTTTTCTTTTAAGATATGTGCAAATGTCCCTTCATTGTTGTCTAACTTGGTTTATGAGACAGTAAGTTTCCATATAGCTTTCTTATCTCTTTCTTGTGGGTTATCCCTTCTCTTAATCTCCTGATTTCTACATACTCCTACGCTCCCACATTCCTCCTACTTAAGTCTTTCTGGCATTTTTTCTACCTTTCTACATTCATTTTGCATTTAATCATTCATTCTCCCTTCTTGAACATGCCATCCTAGAAAATCCCTTTCTACTTCTTGGTTTCTACTTGTTCTCCAAATTAAATACACAAAATAGGATCTTGGAAGCTATAATCAACGTATGAGAAAGAACATGTGGCATTTGCTTTTCTGAGGCTGAATGACCTCACTCAGTATACTTTTCCAGGTCTATGCATTTACTTGCAAATCCTTTATTTAATTTTTCATCACAAATCTTGCTTATGGATTGGAAGAATTAACAGTGTTACAATGATTTTTCTACCAAAAGCTACCTACAGATTCCATGCATTCCCCATAAAAATTCCAGTTCTATCCTTCACAGCCATAGCATGGGGCAGAGGGGAAATCCAGAAGTTTATAACATGATATAAAAGTCAAGGTATAGCTAAAGAAATTCTGAACCAAAGAGAACACTACATATGATATCACAATACCTGATTTCAAATTATATTACAGGGCCCTAGTATCAACAACATGATACTGGCACCAAAGAGGACACTTAGATCAATGGAATAGATTTGAGGACTCAGATGCAACTACAGTTAACTTATTTTTATAAGAATGCAAAAATATATAATGGGGAAAACACCCAACATCTTCAACAAATGATTCTGGAAAAATCTGCATTTCTTTTTTTTTTTTTTTTTTTTTTTGGTTTTTCGAGACAGGGTTTCTCTGCATAGTCCTGGCTGTCCTGGAACTCACTCTGTAGACCAGGCCGGCCTCGAACTCAGAAATCTGCCTGTCTCTGCCTCCCAAGTGCTGGGATTAAAGGCGTGCGCCACCACCGCCCGGCAAAATCTGCATTTCAATGTGCAAAAAAAAACTGAAATTAGAACTATATCTCTTACCATGCTCAAAAATCAATACTCAATTGCTAAAATAATAGGGGGTATGCTTAAGCTTGTAGGTACAGGAAAGGAATTTCTGAATAAGACTCTGCTAGGAAAGTAAATAAGACCAATAATCATTGCAAAGGATCTCATGAAACAAAAAAGCTACACAGTAAGGGATGCTGTGAAACAAGTGAATAGGATGCCCACACAATGTGAGATCTTTGCCAGCTGTTTAACTGACAAAATAGTAGTATCTAAAATATACAAAGAACTCAAAACCTAAACATTAAGCAAATAAGAAATCTAACTAAGAATGCACTATAAAAATGAACAGAAAATTCTCTAAATAAGAAATACATGTGACCAGAAATGTGATTTTAAAAATGCTCAACATCCATACTGATTAGGTAAATGCAAATTAAACTAAAAAGTCCCACCATAGTCAGAATGGCTATCATCAGGGGTTCAAATGCCAGAACTTGCTAGCACGGCTTTGGTGAAAGGGTAAACTTTTCAACACTGTTGGTGGGAGTATAAACTAGTACAGACAGTTGTAAATCACTCTGGAGGATTCTCCAATAAAACTAGAATAAAAATACTCTATGACCTAATTATATGATGGTAGCACATCATCATATTCTACTAGAGTGGCACCTGCACATCAATGCTCATTGCTGCTGTACACATAATAGTTAGGGAGTAGAATTAATCTAGATTTCCAACAACCATGAATGAATAAGAAAATGTGGTATAAATATACAAGAAAGTTGGGCCGGGCAGTGGTGGCGCACGCCTTTAATCCCAGCACTTGGGAGGCAGAGGCAGGAGGATTTCTGAGTTCGAGGCCAGCCTGGTCTACAGAGTGAGTTCCAGGACAGCCCGGGCTACACTGAGAAACCCTGTCTCGAAAAACCAAAAAAAAAAAAAAAAAAAAAAAAAAATATACAAGAAAGTAATACTACCTTTAAACAAACACATGAAATTCCTTCCTTCTTGCTTTAATTTGAGAAAATGCATTCCTCAAATTGAATAGGACATTTGCTCTGTGCTTCTTATCTGAACATGTAAACTCCACAATGGCTACAGATATCTCTCTATTCATAATGGTTTCCGGTATTCACACCCCTTGAACTCCAAATTTCCAACTGAAGCTTCTCAGGATTCTCTTTCTCTCTCTTTCTCTCTTCCTTTCTCTTCCTGAGTGACAGATTTTAAAGTCTCCCACTTCACAAGTTGAGCTGAATTGGGGAGGTTGAAGACAGGATTGTTCGGGTTCTGGTTGCTACGTACCTGTCTGTTTCACAGCACAGAGTAAAAGGGTTAATAATAGGAACTTGAACAGAGAGCTTTGGAAATCATTGTAAAAGTTGCCAGTTGACCTGTAAACCTACCCACATTAAGTAATGAGACACAATTGTTGGAAAAATTTAATAATTGAAAATTGTCATGGGAAAGAGAGTAACATGGGATGGGAAGAATGGAAGGGGAAAAAAAGCAGTGGTATGTTTTAAATGGATATCATAATAAATTTGATAAAATAAGGTCAACTGGAAAGGAGATATTAAAATATTCCATATTATTCATTATTCTTTTTCTTTGGTTTCTTTCTATGTGTCTTTACTAAATATTTTCAGTACACCAGACATTTTAACTTGTGTCTTGGCAGTAATTAAAAATAAACTATAAGATTTATTTGACTGAGATAATTGATTTGTACATAGCAAACATTGAAATGGCTCTCTATTGTGATTATTATTTTGGGAACTATGAATATTTGTAGAAGAAGACTTTATTTTCAGGTTAGCTGTATTAGCTATCAATTTCATTATTGTATCTTAACTACCCAAGAGAACAATGTAAGGAAGAGATACTAGTCTTATGTTATGATTTCATAGGGTTTAGCAGATGATTTCTTGGACTTGTGTGCTTGAGCCACCACATCTACACCAGGATGTGATGAGCCTGTCTTTAGCAGGCATAAAATAAGAGTAGTGGATATACTCAAGGTCAGAGTCAGATGGAGTCCCAAGAACATGACTGCAGGGGCTTACTTCCTCCAACAAAACTCAGACTCCTAACTTCTATCACCTTCCAATAATTTATTTATCTTAAAGGTTACCAAGAAATTAATTCACGGATTAAGCCAGAAACCTCAAGATCAAAATGTGTCAGGAAATAGTGTTATAGATATCCAGAGTTGTTTCTTTATCAATTCTGGTCAACAATGAAATGTAACCACCCCCATGTTGTGGTAGTAATTAATTGGAGGTTTCTACCCCACCTCAGATCATTCAGTTCCCAGATAAAAGACACGAAACTTTTATATTTATAGTGAGTTTTAATTAGCACTAGAGCTGGACAGATATCAACCCTCTATGGCTTTTTTTGTCTACTTCCCTGTAAATAGCCTTAAGATATGACATGCCATGTTCCACTTGAGCAGCTCTTACTTCAGCTGGCCAGCCCTCACAACCAGTTGTTGCAATCTTTAATCTTCCTCTCTCCTGTTTTCTTTAGTAGTTTCTCTTTAGACCCCAAGTCCTGGGAACCGAAGACCCACCTCCCTCCCTCTGCCCAGCTTTAGGCGTCTTTATTCAATCAATAGTTTTAGATTAAAGAGGAAGGTTACATAGCATCATTTGGTGTACATGAGGATTTCCTCATCCCTGAGACAACCAGATCTTGGGTTCCTGTAGTGATGAATTTAGCTATATCAGCATGCATGCAACCACCCAGGAACAATCTGAATGGTTCTCTCTCTCTCTCTCTCTCTCTCTCTCTCTCTCTCTCTCTCTCTCTC